>NC_057806.1:303003029-303303029 GCF_018294505.1 Triticum aestivum | reverse complement strand
GTCAACGTGTGCTCTAATACCATCTTGTAGCGACTAGGCCTCAAACAGTCTGATCTCTGTGCATCAGTGTCATCCCTGGATCGGTAATGCTGACAAGCACAGTACTCGAGGATTTATAACAGAGTAGCAATCACACACTTATTACATCGAATGTCTCAAAAGAGAACTTATTACAATAAATATGGCTTAAGGCCATCTAAAATGATAACAGCGGAAGGCTTGGAAGATAAAGTGAGTCCATCAACTCCAACGGCATCACTGAGTGAAAGACAATGACATATGGCTCCTTACTCGTCGTTTGAAAAGTCTGCAACATGAACGTTGCAGCCCCAAAACGGGTCAGCACATGGAATATGCTGGCAATGTAACACATAGAGAGTAATGAATAGGATAAATGCTATCACTACATGCATATTTGGCTGGTGGTAAGCTCTATGGTTATAGTTTTGCATAAATCCAATTTTTCCCTACAACAAAGGAATAAATTTTATTTAACTATCATGGTGGTTGTTAAACATTGAGAAGGTTCCTCCAACTCAATCCCAATTAAGCATCATCATTAAACCCAATCAAATTATATTAAGAGTGATGAGATCAACATGATAATCCAAGAACCAGATACTCAAGATGTCCATAACCGGGGACACGGCTAACCATGATTAGTTTGTACACTTTGCAGAGGTTTGCACACTTTTCCCCACAAGACTCGAATACATCCATGGTCGGAGATTCGAGACACAGTCTTTCTGAAGCATTAACTCTCTACTCTGGATAGACAGTACAACCTACAACCCACTACATCTGCTAGTCTACCTCTTCGAGATTTTCACGCAACTTACTCAACCATGCCAGAGCCCATAATGGCTTGCACATGGAAGTTTCTAGCATGAACAATCTTATGATCCCTTTGAGCCTGGGTGGCAGGCCATAGGATGGTCGCACGGGTCCTCCTGAGTTTGGGGTAAAACGGGGTCTCTGCTGATCTCCATAACTGTACTTCCTTTGTCCATACTTCCTCTTGCAGTTGTCAATCTGTTGCTGCTTCCCTTCAATCATGCGAGCTCTATCTACCAACTCCTGGTAGTTATTGAAAGTTGCCACCATCAACTGCATGCATAGCTCATCATTTAGTCCTTCTAGAAACTTCTCCTGCTTCGCGGCATCGGTGTGAACGTCATCTGGGGCATAACATGCTAGCTTACTAAAGTCATCCACATACTGGCCAACGGTGCATCTGCCTTGGCGTAAGTTGCGAAACTCGCGCTTCTTCATGGCTATAGCTCCTGCTGATACATGGGCAGTGCAAAATGCTTGCTGAAACTGCTCCCAAGTGACATTGGCTATAGGAAAAGTGGATGTGTAATTCTCCCACCATGAGGCTGCTGGTCCATCCAATTGGTGCGCGGCAAAACGCACCTTCTCAGCATCTGTGCAATCTGCGGTGGTCAATTCTCTTCCAATCCTGCGCAGCCAATCATCAGCAACTATTGGCTCGGTACTACTGGAAAACACCGGCAGCTGCAACCTCAGAAAAAACGGGCTAAGTTGTCAACTGGAGGAGGTGGTGGTGGGTTATTGTTGTTGTTGTTGTTGTTGATGTTGCCTTGGTTCTGAACTAACAACTACATCAAGGCATTCTGCTGCTGGATCAACTGAGTGAGCTTCGGTGGGAAAGTAAATCCGGGGTCACATCTCGGAGGCATCTGAGGGGTTTAGAGGGAAGAGATTAGAATAGAATGAGGTCTAGTGAGAAAACACTACCCATATGCACATGAGACAAACACAATCATATCACTTCAATCAAATTCAAACAAGGGCATACAATCGGTCTAACTATTGTTACAAAAGTGCTCGGTCTAATCTATATACATGGGGAAATACTACTACTGATATGGTGGTCGACTAGAAAAATTGATCGGTGGAAGTCTCCATAATATTTGCTCCAGCTTCATCAACAAAGTCATCATTGCTATCATCGGGGTCCAAGTCGGTGTCGTCGATGATGATGTAGTTCTCCGGGCAAGTGGAATCGTCGTCTTCTCCTCCTGGCGCGGGGTCTCCCATGAATACTCCTAGATTCCTTGTCAGATCGTCATTCTTCTCCACTACTATCGTCATTTCCTCCTCGTATCCATCGCGTGTAGACTTGAGTTCTTCCTCCAACTCCGTGATCCTGGTTATTGCCTTCTTCAGATCTATCATGCCTGCGCACATCCGGTTCTCCTGGCGACGAATGCGCTGATTTAACTCCTGGATGAAAGCTGCAATGGACCTATCCTTCCTGGTGCTGATCATCTCCCATTGCTCATCTCGGCGCCCACAAATCTGGTAGATAGTATCCTTGAGATTATTGTGGTAAACTTCTCCAATGCGTCCCATGGTGATGTGGGCTGCCATGCTCTTGCCTAGACTCTGGGTTGATGCATCAAAGGAAAACTCTATGGGCTTAGTGACTGGTGTGAACTTCCTTCCTGGTACTTGAACTTGAATCATCCAGCGCTCCTCTTCTGGTAAAGTGGCATTGTAGGTCCCGGTGAAGCTTGGTATTCCGATGTTCAGGTATCTAGTAACTTCCTTTAAGTGTCATCCAAAAGGTGTATCTTCATCCGGTTGAGTGAACTTGTTCCTTGCATCCGCCATCCAAAAGAGTAGAAAAGGGAGAGGAGTCAGAAATGAGAAGAGAGTAGTGATCTAGGGTTTTAGCTTTGTGGTCGTGTCCTACAGTCAGCGTGTGCTCTGATACCATCTTATAGCGACTAGGCCCCAAACAGTCTGATCTCTGTGCATCAGTGTCATCCCTGGATCGGTAATGCTGACAAGCACGGTACTTGAGGATTTATAACAGAGTAGCAATCACACACTTATTACATCGAATGTCTCAAAAGAGAACTTATTACAATAAATATGGCTTAAGGCCATCTAAAACAATAACAGCGGAAGGCTTGGAAGATAAAGTGAGTCCATCAACTCCAACGGCATCACTGAGTGAAAGACAACGACATATGGCTCCTTACTCGTCGTTTGAAAAGTCTGCAACATGAACGTTGCAGCCCGAAATGGGTCAGCACATGGAATATGCTGGCAATGTAACACATAGAGAGTAATGAACAGGATAAATGCTATCACTACATGCATATTCGGCTGGTGGTAAGCTCTATGGTTATAGTTTTGCATAAAGCCAATTTTCCCTACAACAAAGGAATAAATTTTATTTAACTATCATGGTGGTTGTTAAACATTGAGAAGGTTCCTCCAACTCAATCCCAATTAAGCATCATCATTAAACCCAATCAAATTATATTAAGAGTGATGAGATCAA
This sequence comes from Triticum aestivum, assembly GCF_018294505.1. NCBI lineage: Eukaryota > Viridiplantae > Streptophyta > Magnoliopsida > Poales > Poaceae > Triticum > Triticum aestivum. The sequence continues at coordinate 303,299,710 of NC_057806.1, read as the reverse complement.
CATGATAATCCAAGAACCAGATACTCAAGATGTCCATAACCGGGGACACGGCTAACCATGATTAGTTTGTACACTTTGCAGAGGTTTGCGCACTTTTCCCCACAAGACTCGAATACATCCATGGTCGGAGATTCGAGACACAGTATTTCTGAAGCATTAACTCTCTACTCTGGATAGACAGTACCACCTACAACCCACTACATCTGCTAGTCTACCTCTTCGAGAGCTTCACGCAACTTACTCAACTATGCCAGAGCCCATAATGGCTTGTGGCTGCACACGGAAGTTTCTAGCATGAATAATCTCATGATCCCTTTGAGCCTGGGTGGCGGGTCGTAGGATGATCACACGGGTCCTCCGGGATATCCTAGGACAACACTGGATTCTCCAAGTGCCCACAAGTAATCCACCCAGATGTGTATTTAAGTTGCCACCTTAAGTTGAACCATTAATTAACAACTCACACCTGTCATGAAAACACTCAAACCCAATCCACGTCTACGAGCATATCATAGCAATATAAGCAACGTAGAAGTAACTCCCATAGGTTTGAAAACAAACAGGTGAATAGGTACTACCTCATCTACTTCCCAAAACCCACAAGTTAATCAAATCCTAACCATGCAATTGTTTGAGGATTGATCTAATGCAATAAAACTGGGTAGTAAAAGGGTATGATCAAAGTGTTACTTGCCTTGCTGATGATCCGTGAAACCTAGAGACTCGTAGTAGCACGCTTCACACTCCGGGTACTCTATCGCAAACAAACAAGCATACAATAAGCACTCAACTAGAAGCAGGGTAAAACTCAAATAAGAAATCTAACCAGTAGGTTCAACTTAAGAACTATGGTTTGCAAAAAGAATCAAACCAAACGAAGCAACAAAACTCAAACTGCGAAAAAACAAGATTTGATTACTAATCTGAACTAAAGTCAAATTTTACAGTAGCAAAATCTTGTTCAAGTTGGTTAAATAGAAAAAGGGCTTCGAGACGAGATCTAGGCGCTTGAATCGCCTGATTCCAATAAACGAGCAAAAAGTTATACTAGAACGAAGATTAGGGCAGAAATCACGATCGAAAATAATCGCGGAAAAACCCTGGAAAAAGAAATACTGACGAACAGGCTAACGAACGAACGTTCATTGTCTGCGGTTAACGGTGAAAACCGTTCGTTAAAACAAACGTACGAACGGGTGTTCGCTAAATAACTAAACTGAAGAAAAAAATGAACCGATCTAGATCTAGGGTTTCGAAAAAACTATCGGTTTTTTGACGAAAACCGGCAGCGGCGGCAGCTACCTCGTCGGCGGCGGGGTTGGTGGTGGCGTCGAGTAGCTCTAGCGGCGGGGTCGGGCGGCAAGGCGGCGGCGGCGCAGCGGCGTGCGGCGGCGGCGCGACGCTAGGGTTAAGGTTCGGCGCGGGCGGCGGCTTGGGCTGCAGCGGCTCGGGCCTTCGGCTTATAAAGGCCGCTCGGGCACAGTGTCCAGGTCGGACATGGCCCGGTAAGTCGGTTGACTTTTTTCTAAATAATTCTGCGCAGAAAATCGAAGAAAAGAAATACTAAACGGACTCCAAACATTCTGAAATAAATTTTCCCCGTCCTCTAAAAATCTAACGGACAAGGTGAACATTTATTGCCAAATCCTATTCAGCGCCCGTTGCGCCCGATACAGCTATTTCCACAACCGGGCGCACACCCCCTCCCTTCATTCGCTACTAACGGGCCGACCCATCCCAAGGTTCGCTATAGGTTTTTATAGCGCAAAAAAGACCACTCTCGACAGAGAATCGAACCCCCGACCTAACAATACGTGAGACGACTCGACAACCACCGCGCCACTAAGCTTGATGTGATAATATACATCTTTTCTACACATTCTTATTTCACCTTTTCTTTTTCCTTTTTTACTAAAAAATTCGAGAGAAAAAATATTTCTTCACTTTTTTCACTGAAAAATGGACGAACTTTTTGTTTACAAATTCAATGAACTTTTTCCATAATCGATGAACTTTTTTTCAAATCTGGCGAACTTTTTTTAAATTCGATGAACTTTTTTTGAATCCGATGAACTTTTTTCCAAATTCGATGAACTTTTTTCAAATCCGATGAACTTTTCTTCAAAATCGATGAACTTTTTTTCATATTAGATGAACTTTTTTTAAATTCGATGAACTTTTTTCAAAATTGATGAACTTTTTTCGTACTCGACGATTTTTTTTCAAAATTGATGAACTTTTTTTGAATCCGATGAACTTTTTTTCGAATTCGATGAACCTTTTTTCAAATCCGATGAACTTTTCTTCAAAATTGATGAACTTTTTTCATATTTAATGAACTTTTTTTAAATTCAATGAACTTTTTTCAAATTTGATGAACTTTTTTTCGTATTCGACAATTTTTTTCCTCAAAATTGATGAACTTTTTTGCAAATTCGGTGAACTTTTTTTCGAATTCAATGAACTTTTTCCTAAGAACCAGAGTATGTACTGTAGAAAACCTGTTGGTTTTTCCTAAGAGAAATCATGACATAATGTAGCAATTCTGGGGAAGAGAAAACAAAGCGATCGAGCGATTGAGTGGGCGGCTAGCGAGCAGGAGGCAGCGCGCGTTGCTGGGCCAATCCCATGTAAGCGATGCAGCGGGCGCTGAAGGCGCTGGCGAGGAGCTCTCCATTTATTTGGGCCTCTAACGCAATTTTGAAAAACGCATATTTTTCCTAATTCAAATAAAATAGCGATAAAAACTCCGAATAAAATCTTATTTGATTTTAATATTAAATATCCAATATTTGTTTATTTTGGGAAAGTCATTTAATCCCCTCTCTTTTATTTTCATAAAAGAAATATTTGAAGAGAAAATAATGAAAATCAAACGATCCTCTTTTCAAAATTTTAGAAAACTCAAATATGAAAATAACAAAATCCCCAACTCTCTCCGTGGGTCCTTGAGTTGCGTAGAATTTCTAGGATCAAGCCAAAATGCAATAAAATATGACATGCAATGAGGATCTAATGCATAACATTCCAAATTGGAAATTTGGGATGTTACAATAGGAGACTCTCTATCATGAACATGGTGCTACTTTGAAGCACAATTGTGGTAAAAGGATAGTAACATTGTCCCTTCTCTCTTTTTCTCTCATTTTTTATTTGTTTGGGCCTTTTCCTCTCTTTTTTATGGCCTCTTTTTCTTTTTTTATCTTTTCGTCCGGAGTCTCATCCCGACTTGTGGGGTAATCATAGTCTCCATCATCCTTTCCTCACTTGGGACAATGCTGTAATGATGATGATCATCACACTTTTATTTAGTTACAACTCAAAAATTACAACTCGATACTAGAACAAAATATGACTCTATGTGAATGCCTCCGGCGGTGTACCGGGATGTGCAATGAATCAAGAGTGACATGTATTTAAGAATTATAAATGTGGCTTTGCCACAAATACGATGTCAACTACATGATCATGCAAAGCAATATGAAAATGATGTAACGTGTCGTAACAAATGGAACGGTGGTAAGTTGCATGGCAATCTATCTCGGAATGGCTATCGAAATGCCATAATAGGTAGGTATGGTGGCTGTTTAGAGGAAGGTATATGGTGGGTGTATGGTACCGGCGAAAGTTGCGCGGTACTAGAGAGGCTAGCAATGGTGCAAGGGTGAGAGTGTGTATAATCCATGGACTCAACATTAGTCAGAAATAACTCATATACTTATTGCAAAAATCTATTAGTTAACGGAACAAAGTACTATGCGCATGCTCCTAGGGTGATAGATTAGTAGGAAAAGACCATCGCTCGTCCCCGACCGCCACTCATAAGGACAACAATCAATAAATAAATCATGCTCCGACTTCATCACATAACGGTTCACCATACGTGCATGCTGCGGGAATCACAAACTTTTAGAACAAGTATTTCTCAAATTCTGAAAAGATCGAGAAAAGGTGTCTAGAGGGAGGTGAATAGACTCTTAGCAAGAAAAGTTGCAGTTTTTAAATTCTTTAAGTTGAAGTGGAGTTTTAGCACAAGTTCACACATTCACAATACATATCAAGAAAGCATGATAAGAGTATATGAGCAGCGGAAAGTAAATCATGCAAGTTGCAAGAATGTAAAGGGATGGGATTGGAGTGTGCAAACGCAATTGGAGACACGGAGATTTTTGGCGTGGTTCTGGTAGGTGGTGCTATCATACATCCACGTTGATGGAGACTTCAACACACGGAGGGTAACGATTGCGCGACTCCATGGAGGGCTCCACCCACGAAGGGTCCACGAAGAAGCAATCTTGTCTATCCCACCATGGCCATCACCCACGAAGGACTTGCCTCACTAGGGTAGATCTTCACGAAGTAGGCAATCTCCTTGCCAGCACAAACTCCTTGGTTCAACTCCACAATCTTGACGGAGGCTCCCAAGTGACACCTAACCAATCTAGGAGACACCACTCTCCAAAAGTTAATAGATGGTGTGTTGATGATGAACTCCTTGCTCTTGTGCTTCAAATGATAGTCTCCCCAACACTCAACTCTCTCTCATAGGATTGGATTTGGTAGAAAGATGATTTAAGTGCAAAGCAACTTGGGGAAGGCTAGAGATCAAGATTTATGTGGTTGGAATGGAGTATCTTGACCTCAACACAAGTGTAGGTGGTTCTCTCTCTGAAAATGTATGTTGGAGGTGTAGGCATGTTCTGATGGATCTCTCCACGAATGAAGAGTGGGTGGAGGGGTATATATAGCCACCACACAAAATCTAACCGTTACACACAAATCTCCAAACTCGGTGGGACCGAATTATAAGACTCGGTCGGACCGATTTGGTTCATAATGTGACCATTAGGCATTTCGGTGGGACCGACATGATCAGCTCGGTGGGACCGATGTGCTAGGGTTAGGGTAAAGCCTATCTCGGTTGGACCGATTACACAAACTCGGTGGAACTGATTTGGGTAATAAGCAAAACAGAGAGTTGGCCAAGCAAACTCGGTGGGACCGATTTCATATTCGGTGAGACCGAAATTAATGCAATAGGCAATGAAGAGTTTGCAAGCCCATCTCAGTGAGACCGAGATCCCATCGGTGAGACCGAACTAATTAGGGTTTCTGGCAGTGGCTATGTCAAGAGAACTCGATGGCGCCGGATAGAAAGTTTCGGTGGGGCCGAGTTTGACTTTTGGTTTGGGACAAATGTGGATGTGAGAAAGTGGTTGAGGGATGTGGAGCATATCACTAAGCACTTAGAGCAAGCAAGCCATTAAGCAACACCTCATCCCCTCTTAATAGTATTGGCTTTCCTTTGGACTCAATGTGATCTTGGATCACTAAATGAAAATGTAGAGTCCTGAGCTTTGAGCTTGAGCCAATCCTTTGTCCTGATCATCTCGAAGGGTTTCCACATCCTCTAGTCCATGTCACTCCATTGTTGAACTTATCTGAAGCATACTAGATGAAAGCATTAGTCCAACAAGAGATATGTTGACATTAATTACTAAAATCACCCAGGGAGCACTTGTGCTTTCAATCTCCCCCTTTTTGGTAATTGATGTCAACATACATCAAAGCTTTAGATAAAGATATAGAGAATAACAAGTAAAGCTTTGGAAAGACATGTAACATGCATAGGCCCCCCGTATATGTATGCAATCATGTAAATATGGAATATAAGAGCATGTGAATGCATAAGCATGACAGAGTAAGCAATGTGTTACATGTATCTTGGCTATATGCATCATAGCAAATGATGTAAGTATAGGAAATGTACCTTCATGCTCATGAGTCCTTCTTGCAAACAGTATGTACATCAGCAAGAAATCCTCATGCACATGAGTGTGATGCATATACTTACCTTGTGGTCTTGAGTTGGCTTAGAAAGGGATGAACCTGAGTAAACAAGGTTAGATAACACAGATACATCTACTAGCCAGAGCAAACAAAAGGAAGATTGGGATGACATGTAGAGTGTGATCACTAGATACTCTATTAGATATAGACATGTCCCCAAAAGGTAAAGATATACAATGAATTCAAAGATTTTCTTCCCTTAGATGTCTTGCTCCCCCTGAATCTTGTATGGGATACTGGGAAGATAGGGAACAGAAAATTAGAGCAAACCAAATAAGCAAGCATGAACATGCCTTTTCCCCCTCTAAAGACATGTGAATACCAAGCATCTGAGACTTTTATGTGATTTCTCTCTTCCTTCCTATTTGAAGTATTCTCTCTTCCCCCTTTTGAAGAATTAAGCTTTGATGTGATCTCTCTCTCTCCCCCTTTGACATCAATTTCCAAGAAGGGTTCTTCTTGAGTGTGAGTCAAAATAGGTTTGGTCCTTGAGTCACAGAGCAAAGCAGCATATAGAGTGTGATGCTGGTAGAGGACAGGGATCATCGAGTGGAGCTGGAACAAAAGTGCAGGAACAAGTGGCAAATGGTCTTTTCTGCATAGAAATCGGTGACACCGAGTTGTTTACTTCGTTAGCACCGAAAAGTGTCAGTTTGACGAAAATGGCAGACCGGTGTGACCGAGTTCAACACAGAGAGAACACATGTCACCTCAGCTCACTAGGCAAATAAGATCTCACAAAGATTTGCAAGGAATTGGATGCAGGGAATGCAGAACAAAACGGAGAAAAGAAAATCTAGATGAAGTTTTTTTGTTTTTTTTAAGAAAAGGGAATAAATATGCAAAGGGCAATATGAAAAAAAACTGAAATAAATACTAGAGAACTTCATCTAGAATTGGGCGGTGACAAAGTCACCTATGTTAGAGTATATTGACTAAGGAGTCAAGTGAGAACACTTGATCATAGGTCATACTCATCATTTAAGCTCAAAATGGGGTTACCATTTTTCGTTTAAGTATTTGATGTATTCTCATCTTATTGAGTTGCTTTGACCTATCACTTGAGCTTAAGCTTATCTAAGATGGAATGACATACCTTGGGTGGTGGTGTTGATCCTAGTCATGTAGTTGAACTTGTGTGAGTTGCTTGAGGTTGATGTATCTCATCAAGAGTCGGGAGCACCACTTTGGAAGTGAGTTCATCTACTTACATGGGTTAGTTTTTGCAAGGAAGAGCACTTGTGTATCCAAAATGACAATCATGAAACTTGATACCAAATGAAATTTGATATATATAATTTTTCAAAGGATATGTTGAACCACCATTGTGTAGAGACATGGTGATGTAGAGATTGCTCAAGATGTGAGTGAGTTGCAATCTCATAGATTTAGATCCATCCAAGTACCTACAAGGGTTAGATAACATGCAAGGGTGCAAATATATCCAAGACATATGAATATCATCATAAGAGAAATATCAAGTATTAGTCATAGATTCATGCATTGCATGTATCCAAATGGAGTTACTACAAGTTTGAAGCATCAATGATGTTCAATTCACCTCTCAAACGGCAAAAAAACTTTCTCATCAAGCCGTTTGGTGAATATATCCGCCAATTGCTTATCGGTACGAACATGCTTAAGATCAATGTCCCCTTTAGCAACATGATCTCGACTGAAATGATGATGAACTTCAATACACTACAAAAAAATACACTTCCATGATGATACGTGTTTGTCATAGTAGGTCATGTTTTCTGTCATGCATGTACGTCCATGACAAATTTATGACAGAATCAAGATAGTCATACCTGTGCTGTCGTAGAAGTGTTCCATGACATTACCAAAATTATCATCACGGAAGTGTCCACTTCCATGATGATAAATCGTGCGTCACAGAAGTGCTTTCATCAAGGGTGACTGACACATGGCATCCACCGTAACGGAACGCCGTTAAGCTATCGGGTCCGGTTTTGGATCCGATAACCCATTAACAGCCCCGACCAATGGGGATTTTCCATGTGTAAAATTATCATTGGCTGGAGGGAACACGTGTCGGCTCGCCGTTGGGACAGATGTCATCCACTCATTGGACCCAAAGCGCCTATGATACGTCGACACATGGCATGCCAACAGAGGCCCATTCCCGTGAAAAGGCCAGCTCATTTGACTTGGTCAAAAGGTGGTGGGCCGGCCCACGGCAAGCCTGTTAACGGCCTGTTCGCTTATAGCCCATTTACAGCCCGCTAACCTAGGGCCCGTTTACGGCCTATCCGAATTAGGCCCGGTAGCGTCATCTGGGTCGTCCAATATAATTCCAGCCTGTTTTAACTTCCAGCCTATGTATGGCCCATGACGTCTTTCGGCCCATATGAGTCCCTTAGTAACCCTAGGCCCATTAATGACCCGTGGTAAAACTGGCCCGTAATGAACAGTGTATCACTTTATACCCATTAACGGCCCATTATTTCGTTGGGCCGTTTCCAGCCCATGTTATCTTTCAGCCTTCTCAGGGCCCATTTATTCTTGGGCTCATTTCCAGCATTCGTTTACTTTCGGCCCATTACTGTCATTTTCTGCTTGTGGGCCAAATTCAGCCCGTGGTTATAGTCGGCCCGTTTGTGGCCCATTAATACATTGGGCCATTTTCACAGTGTCATCAAATACGGCCGATTAACGACAGCCCGTTATGGTTGGCCCATGAACGGACGATTTCAACTCTAGCCCATATACAGCCATAATGTGGTCTGTTATTGGCCCATGTTTGGCCAACCGATCATACGGCCTGTAGAAGGCCCATTGATGATACGGCCCGTAGAAGGCCCATTGTGTCTACGGCCCGTATAAGGCCCATTTTTTCTACGCCCCGTAGAAGGCCCATTGTTTCTACGGCCCTTAGAAGGCCCATTGTTTCTACGGCCCATAGGAGGCCCATGTTAACTATAGTAAATATGTAGCTCATGGTTAATGTGGCCTAGTTTTAAAAAATAGGCTATTGCGGCCACTAGCAAACTGCGGAAAAAGAACTACACTGACTACAAGAAAACAAATAAACAAGACAATAAGGAAATAAATAGGCAAGCATCTTACGCTAGGCTATCACGGCTATTACACATATTACATCCACTGGGCGCCAAAGTTCGCCACCAGTGCAAATATAGGGAACAAAGCAGCATATAAATGCCGTAGCAAAACAAGTCCAGAACTGAAACCACTTCAGAAGAGCTCAAGAAAGCATATCCCGGGTACCCATAATGCTGCCAAGATGCTTAGCAAGCTTATTAACTTTCTCTTGTTTGGCGCTTAAATCCTCCAGCACTTGTTATTGCACCAGAAAGTATGCATCTGAATTCTGCTGGGACTTCCTCGGTCCTTCGGCTTCCTATCGCATAACATCTGATCGATGTCTTTCAACTTGAAGTTGAGACTCAAGAAGCCGAACTGATTCAGGCAACGAGTTCGAAGAGCTGGTGCCAGCAGTAGTAGCCAGTAACTCGAACACTACATCAAGACAGGACTTTGGGGTTGTCTCAGTGTCTTCAATATAGTTTTTATCAGCTTTCATGGAGACCAACAGGGATGTCTCATTATCTTGAACCTTATCTGCATTACTTCATGTATCATTGCATAACGGGGTACTCTTCTCCAATATTTTATCCGCATTCTAAAAGAGAGACAAACAAACACATCATAGGTTTACAATGTAGTATATGAAAATCATTTTGGTAAACCAGTTTAGTAGTAAGATGGACAGGATAACGGCATGAAACAAACATATATCTATGTAGTATGGTCACTGTATGGTCTATATCATTCTAGTTTATGTTACCAAATCAAGATAGATACAGTTCGGATCATATCTATTTAAGACAAGGCAGCTTAGACAGAATATAAGTGTGGGAAACTACACAGCAATAACAACACTTGTAAGGTGCATGGCATGAGAATATAACTGTTTATTCAATTGAAACTAAAATCAAAATAGAGCAAGTTACAACAGAAAACACGTTAAAGAAACAGGTTTAAAACATACCTGTTGCGCCATTGAGTTTCAATTGCATCCTTCAAATTTGAAATTAGTTGGTATGAGTAAATACAGTGATGCAAGAGCAAAGTAGTATGAACCATAGCTACAGAACCTGACCTGAGAACAATTCATCTTCTGCTTTAAGCGTTGACTTGGGGTTTGGAGTGGTGGTCCTCGTGCTTTGGGCACTGCAGTTGCCTTACTAACTCCTCGTGTTTGGGTGCTCTGTGGTGGAGACGGTGCTGTGTCAACGGGAACTGGGTTACTATCTGCTGGGTTTGGGGTTAGAAGGGATGCAGCTGGTTCTCTATCCAACTGGGTAGGGTACAATCTGCGTGAGTCTGGGTTATGTGCGGTGGGGCTGGTTCTTGGGTAAGTACAACCGTGGTTCTATTTCCATCGACAAGTAGCATGATCTTTTCTGAAGACCGTGTTTTTACTCCCACAGATACTGCCATCACACCCTCCAATTGAAATGGCTGATAAACAAGAAAAGTAATTGAATGTACAGACATTGTAAGATAGACAGGTGCAATGGATAGTAGGGAAGAAAACAGGGAATGAAATAATTCACATTTATGTTGTCTAACCAACAGAATAGCAGGACATAATTTCACATATATAATGGCTAATTAAACAGGATAGCATGACAGAGTTTCACATGTATGATGGCTAACTAAACAGGATAGAATGACATACTTCAAAATATGATGACTATGTAAACAGGATGAATGATATAACTATACGATGTGTCTATTAAAGTGGTTGGCATGCCATAAATCACAAACATGCCGTCGATGGAAACATGATGGTATGATATAATTCACGGATAGAATGACATAATTCAAAATATGATGACTATGTGAACAGGATGAGATGATATAACTATATTATGTCTTTAGAAAATGGGTTGGCATGCCATAATTCAGATACATGTTGTCTAGGTAAACATCATGGCATGATATAATTCAAATATATGATTTATATACTAAGGAAGTGAGCAGAGGGCAATCGCATATATGATGTGTCAACTAAGGAGATGGCATTCAATATCGTGTATATGATTTAAAAACTAAGCATTGCAATACAACATATGCATGATATGAGTAATATAACCCTGCCAAGTTTGAGCATACACCTCAGGGGGATAATAGGACTGGTCATCTGCCTCTGAATCCTCCTCTGAAGAGCTATCTATAACCAGCAAGATATCTGCTTCACCAGGTAGCATTGCCTGCTCTAAAGACCTTAATTTCACTCCAGATTTCTCCATCACCAATTCAAATGGCTGATGCACAGGAAGAGCAGTTGAATATACAAACATTGTCGACAAAAGCAATGAGAAATACAAAAAAAGGACGGCATGATATAATTCACATATATGACGCTTCGCTAAACAACATGGCATTGCATAATTCACATATATAATGCCTTGCAACAAGATAGAATTGCATAATTCACATATATGATGTCTTGCAACAAGATGGCATTGCATAATTCACATATATGGTAATTAGACACTAAACAGGTGGCATTCACACAAAGCATGTCTAAACTAAGCAAATGACATAGCAATGCAAGATACCATACGCATGATATGAGCATCATAACCCTGCCAAGTTAGAGCATGCACCTCGGGGGGGGGGGGCAATAGCACTGGTCATCTGTCTCTGAATCTTCCTCTAAGGAGCTATCTATAACCAGCAAGACATGCGCTTCATCAGATAGCATTGTCTACTCTGAAGACCTTGTTTCCACTCCAGATTTTTCCATGACCGTGCCGAATGGCTGAGGCACAGGAAGAGTAATTTAATGTACTAAAATTGTTGACAAATTTAACACGTAATAAAAAAAATGATGTCATGATATAATTCACATATAAGATGACTGGCTAACCAGGGTGGCATTGCAAAATTCACATATATGATGCCTTGCTAAACAAGATGGCATTGCATGATTCACATATACAATAAAGAAACTAAACAGATGGCATTGACACAAAGCATGTCTAAACTAAGCAGATGACATCTTTAATGTATACAATAAGCAATGCAAGGCACCATATGCATGATATTACCAACATCAGCATGCCAAGTTAGAGTGAAGACCTCATGGGGTAAATAGGAGTGGTCTTCCACTTCTGAATCCCCCTCAGAATAGTTATCTTCCTCTTGATTACGATCTGAAATGGGTGGAGGGGGCTGCCTTTGTGCCCACAATGGAGCGACGTCTGCATGAAATTTTGTTGCCACGCAAGGCTCATCTCTTTTGCTCTACATGTTCAGTTCCATTGTGTACAATAACTGACATGCATAGGAATAAACACATAGTTAGATTATGTAAGGAGTGCATGCACAAATCCAGAGTGATGGTAGCAAACTGTGGATAGACCCAAAACAAATGATAGCAGGCAGATAATAGCTTTAATTAAAAAATACTGATAATGGCTCCTTTAATGTTTGTTTGCACCCAACATGAAACTCATAGTAGACACCCGAGATTAACCAGATAGTAGACACATAGTACTGATTGCTGCCCCAATATGTACCCCAGAACCATTTAAAAACTCAAGTTTCAGCATTAGTTTGGACCTGAGTCAGAGTCTAATAGGTGAACACGACAATAAAGTAGCATGTCATCATATTAAGCGATGCATAACGTAAGAAGACACGAAAGAGTGCGACCTCTCTTGCGGACCCGTGTAGTCCTCAAGGTCATCTGCTCAGTTGATGATGGTAATGCAGTTGTCGTGGCTGCCGGCGGCGGGGAAGAAGATTTGAGGCGGCGAAAGACAGTCTAGAGAGCGGATCCCTGCTGTGGTGAACCCTTCCATCGTTGGAGCAGCTGAGCTGGGTTGGAACACAGCACCGCAGGAGCAGGACAAACCACACAAGGTTTTCTTTGACACATATCTGTAACAGAAGTAATTGTGTAAGGGCTTGTTTGAATTTGAGGATTCTAACAATGTAGGGATAGGAAATAGACATGAATAGGATAGGAATGCACGTGCAAAATAAAGAATTTAAAAACACATGATTTCTGCCAATCTGGGTGTTTGGTTCACAAGAATGGGAAGATCACAGGATGCAAAGAAGCATGGTGAGATTAAGTCAAACCACAAGAAGTGTACAACCTCTTTGGCGAAGCCATGTCGATCTCAGCATGATTGGGTTGGCCGGTGAGGATGCTCCAGCTGACTTGGCTGCCGGAGGAGGGGAAGAAGATCTTAGGCGTCTGGAGATGGAGCCTGAGGTACTGCTCCGCTGTGATGGAGGGTTTCGTCGTTGGAGCACCTCCAGTGAGTTGTACGACGCCGAGGCTGACGCAGGACAAGAGAGACAACGTTAACCTGAGTGGAATTCTAATAGCATCTCCAATAGATAACGTAAAATACATAACCACAAAGTGCTAGATGTATACATCAGCCGCTCATCTCTGAACTTAACTGTAGAAACTGAATTTAACTGTTGAAACTGAACTTAACTGTCAAAACTGAATTTTGCTGTCGAAATTGAATTTTACTGTCGAAACTGAACGCTGGCGGCTACAAGTCACTCGATTGACTTTTTCATTTCTACTCAGTCGATTTTGCAGCCGTTGGATACGAAATCAAGGGCCTGCAGTTCATCTTCAACCACCACCCCCCTGAGCCGCCAGCCACCACCGGCCAAAAAGCCGCCGCCCGCCGCCCGCGGTCGGTGGTGCACCGCCCTGCCCGCCCCGAAAACACTCCCCACCGCTGGTCCGCCGCCGCCCCGGCCATCCCTATACCCCCCCCCCCCCGTGTCGAGCTTTTCTCCGGCGATGCCCTCGCCACCGCCCCACCACCGCTGGCGACCACCGCCCCACCGTGAACCCTAAGATAGATAGTGGGGTACCTCTCCGGCGAGCCCCCCTCCTCGCTGTGGCTGGTTCTTCCTTAACTCCGGCAAGCCCCCCCACCCCCTGAAAATCGACTGACCCAAAAGTCGATTCAATTGACTGAAGTGTAGCTAAATCAGAGAAGCATCGCAAGCAAGAGCAAGAGCGAGAGCAGCAGTGCGAGCAAGAGCAAGAGCAAGAGCAGACCAGGCAGGGGACCAAGAGCAAGAGCAAAGCAGCAGCGCGAGTGAGAGCTAAAGCAGTAGTGGCTCCTACTGATGTGGACATCACCGCTGAGGGAGCGACACCATGAAGGATGTGGCCGGCGATGCCGCCGTGGATGGAGTCACGTCGTGTCGGCTCGGGACCGAGCGCCAGCAGCACCATGAGATCGAATCAAGAAGAAAATGTGGCGATTAATGTACAACCTCTTTGGTGGCGCCGATTAGGCCGCAGCTTCATCCAAGGAAATGGTGATGATGATGCTCTTCCGGCGGTGCAGGTGAAGACGGCGGTGTGGGAATGAGGTGGTGCGAAAGATGAGGGGAACGTCAGGGCAGCTCCTTGGAGGTGGAAGACGGGGTGGCTGAACCGGCGGGACGACCAGATCAACGACGGATCCTCATCCAGTACGGTGGATGAGGGACGTCGAGGTGTTGTTGTGGATGATATCGTCGGGGAAGAGGCTCTGGCTGGATGGAGGGCGGAGGAGGGTGTGGGGCTTCACGGGTTTTGCCGGCCTCGGTGTACGAATGGGTGGGCGGATGGGATGGGAGTGGGGAACCATGGCTTAGGGGCACGCGTGTCCGAAATGTGGGGTAAGTTATGAAAGTACCCCCATCAATTTGAGGCAGTTCTTTTGGTTCAGGGGTATCACGGGCATTTCACGTGTCGGGATTTCACATGAGGTGGGAGTTTTCGTGCGTTGTAATTTTGGAATAGCAAGGCACGGGTTGAGATGGGGGGGAGTTGTCGGAGCACAACGAGACAAAGATATATCTTAAATATTTGGGGCTAACAAGGCGTGGGTTGAAGAGGCGGGAGTTTCGTAGCACGATAGACAGAGACGATAGCTTGAAATTTCGGCATAACAACGCGCGGCTTGAAATTTCGGGAGAACAAGCTTAACGTGTACCCAAAAAAAAGAAAATTTAGACTAGTATGATATACTACGTACAATGTGTTTAACACGCACAACACACACACAGACACCATTTAGACTAGTAAGGTACACGTGCATTGCAAGCATGAGATTTGGTAACCAATTATGAATAAATACCACACTATAGCATGTAAGCTTTGAGTCATATATGCATGATGTAGATGTTCATTTAATTCTTATAGTTCATTTCATCAAAATCATCTAGTTTTTATAAGAAGCT
Organism: Triticum aestivum; assembly: GCF_018294505.1. Taxonomy (NCBI): domain Eukaryota; kingdom Viridiplantae; phylum Streptophyta; class Magnoliopsida; order Poales; family Poaceae; genus Triticum; species Triticum aestivum. Next base: position 303,284,590 of record NC_057806.1, on the reverse strand, counting down.
AATCTATTTTAAGATTCATGGAATTGTGCGTTGTAAGGCATAAAGTAAAAAACAAATCATGTAGAAAAACATTTGGGAAATTCTGATACGGAGGATTCTAGAACAAAGAAGTGCTTGTGTTTTGAGGTTTGTGCATTATGCTTAAGTTCAACCATAGAGTCTTCTAGATTGTACATGTGGCAAAATCTGGTGGAATCTAGATGATATCCAACGGCCAGTAGTGCTCAAATTTGCCAGCTCTGCACCATCGGATTGGCCTCATCCAACGACCATCTTTCAAAGTTAAAGTTATCCGCACACTATATAAAAATATATAATATAATATATATAGGGGTATAGCTATAGATATGTGATGCGAAAGCCACCCATCATCTCCAATTAGAATAGTGTGTCCATGCACAGATGCAATGTGGCCAAACGATGTCTGCCATCGGTATCTCAAATTCAAACCAATCTGACCTTGTTCAATGTGTATACATTGCAACATGCTCGTTTCCAAACCACACCGCGCAGATCTCCATTATATTCATGCATGCATGGGTTTCAAACATCATGATCTCTTATTCAAATATTTGAATTCAACTTTACATTGATTATGACCTCACCTAGTCTTTTACACCCACACATTGGTCTTCTCTTTATAATTGTACCACTAACTTTCTCTCGTGCATGCATGCACACACACTACCAGTCGGCATTATCCATCGCACACATGCAATCTTTTTCTTTAGGTCGGTCTCCCATGAAGGCACACACACACACACATCCCCCTCTCCATCATATCGGGCATTCTTTATCTCTCATGTGCATGCGCAACGATCGATGTTCCTCTGGGTGTGTGTGTGTATAGCTAGGTCTTTCATAGTTTTCCACATAAACCGATCAATATATATATCTAGTGAGGTCTCACCCTCTTTCCCACGTCCACATCGATCAATCTATACCTCTCTATATAGGATTACATATATAGCTAATACACCCACATTAATTATATATCCAACGCCCCCCTCTCATCATCCATGCGTTCCGCTTCACCTCTCAGACGCGTGCACAATGGCGAAGACAGGGGCAGCAAGGGCCCTGCCCCCCTAGCATCACTATATATCAAGGCTAATATGAATGTGATCATTAGACAATTGCTGGTAAAAATGGTTTAAGTTGATGAATTGGCCCTCCTCGTAAAGGATTAGCAATGCTTGGCCCCCTAGCTCATGGGACATTTTTCATGGCTCCGCCACTGCGCGCAACAGCGCACGTTCTCGCCCCCTCTCTCTAAATATCGATCTTGCAGTTGTGCACTCCTTCATAGTCTCCCTCCACTCGGCCCCTCGCACCATCTTCTAGCCCCCACCGGATTTTGCCACATGTACAATCTAGCAGACTCCATGGTTGAACTTAAGCATAATGCACAAATCTCAAAACAACAGTGGTTCTCCTTTGTTCTAGAATCTTCCGTATCATAACTGCCCAAACTTTTTTTCTAGTTGAATTGCCATTATTTGTTTTTACTTTATGCTTTACAACGCACAATTCCATGAATCATAAAATAGATTAAGGGCTTCTTTGATTCAAAGGATTCTCGAAGGAATTTTGGAGGATTCTAATCCTTAGGAATTTTTCCTATCTTGGTTGTTTGATTCGTAGGATTGTAAACCATAGGAATTTTTCCATATGATTCATTTGCACTAGATTTCATAGGAAACATCACATCCACTCAAACCTCTTTGAAAGAATTCTGCGTTTTTTCTATGCACAATCAAACACGCGTACGATCCTATAGGATTCAAGACGACAGTCCACACTAATCCCATGCTATTCCTATTCCCGCGTTTTGGAAATCCTACGAATCAAAGAGGCCCTAGGTTTTTTTTTATAAAAACTAATTGATTTTGAATGAAATGAACTATAAGAATTAAACGAAGGTCTACATCAGGCATATATGACTCAGAGCTTACATGCTACAGTGTGGTATTTATTCGTAATTTGGTTGCAAAATCTGACGCGTGCAATGCACGTGTACCTTACTAGTACTTAGAGTATGTGCAAAGCACAATGGCACGCTACACAGTGTCCCTCTTACAGTTCATGAAGCCGCGTGCCACATGTGGAGGCGTTGTCGCAACATCCTTGTGTGTTGATCACAGTGACGTGCTGCTGGTTCTAGAAGAATGTACTCGTCCTCCCTGAGCCGCACTGGCGGTACATGCACGAAGCGAAGATGTGCATGCACGCCACGCACGCACTCATTCCCTCGCATGCACACGCGGGTACACGGGCGGACACAATTTTGTACCAAGATCCACCCCATGTGATAATTTGACGCGTGTAAAGTCCTTCACTTCATTGATGGTCAATTAATACAGCGCATGCAAATTGAGTGGACGTGAGGGCGGAAGAAAGACATTACTACTCCACTGCGCACATGCGAGTAGTTAAATCATGGGTTGCTAGTAGTACTTCCATTGGTCTCCTTCATATTTTGTGTGTGCGTCTTCCTTCTTTTGGGGGGTGATAATCCTCCTTCTTCTTTTGCTCCTATGTTTCTTATTTTGCTTCGGGTGTTTGGCCGCACGTGTCACCTTCTCTGCGAGGCATGAATAGAACAATGCTAAAAATGAGATGACTAGCAAATTAGATCATTCTTTATCGCCAATAGAACAATGCCTCTTGCTAGTAATATATAATAAGAGTGGAGAGTAGAGGATATGGCACTGGGCTGTCGTGTTTCGTGCTCCTCTGTCGTACTCCAGTGGAAAACTTGAGTATATCGCATGGTTCTTTGATCCTCCTCAGGTCGTCGGCACATTTATACGAGCAGTCAAATCACAAGGCCCCGCCTTCCAGCATTAATGAGCCGTCAAATCACAAAGGCCCTCGCCTCCCGTGAAAAGGACCAAGCTAGACTTTCCTGCCCTCTAGCCTTTTAAAAAATGTATACATTTGTACAGTAGTAGTATCAATGGATAGTGCCATGGAGCAAAACTAACAAGATGTAATTAAAGAAAAAAGGTGGTACATATAGAGAGCGCTCATCGCCAAATTATGCATATACTATATGACACTACCCACTATGAAGGTACTTGTAACATAGACTAGTAACTGGTCTATGTTACTCTCCACTATGACCGGCCAAAGTCGAGGCGCAGATACCAACGAGGGCCTGGTTGTGTCTATACTTGGACAACTCACCCGACTGCATGCGCACCAGGCATACGAAGCTCGTGTCGTGTTGGTGCCGTGTGCGGCCCACACATTAACCAAAACCTCGCGCCTCCATCTTAGCCTCCGCGTTTAAAACATCTCAATCTCAAGGCCAAGGAGCAACGTGAAACCTATGATAGACCCAATCGGATGGTTGAGAACACTACAATTCATAGCTACAGATGCGTGTGTGAGAGAGGACGAGTGTGTGTGTGTGTGAGAGAGAGTACAACTATATGTGGGTGGCATCGACCTAGGGAGCAGTGATGGTGCGTGCGAGAAGTCCCGAGAGATAGGTGTAACACGTCTGAAAAAAAGACTAGTTTATAGCTCGCCACGAGGCTATTCCTGTCGAACGCCAAGCGTAAGATATGTATCCGACGGTGCCAGTTTTTGCACATACACAACAGTAGAAAAAGAACTAGTACCATGGCATATGCTACACCACGACCGAGAAAATGTGCCGACGTTACGCCATCCGGGAATAGTGCCGCACTTCGAAACTAGAACCGTCAAAAAAAATTGAGCGCATCTCGTCACATTCCAAATTACTACTACTACCACGCTATATTTAATTGCAAACATGTTCACACTGATCACAACCTAAACGGTTTCCCACTTAGGAGCGTATTAGTAGTACTCCTACTCGGTTATAAATACTACTATGCTAAGATGACTGCACATTTCTCCTCAACTCCTCATCCACAAAAAACAATCAAGTCAATCAAGCCATAGTCAGCGTGAGTTCTGGGTTGAGAGATTTCCACCAGGGAGAGGTGAGCATGGAAGAGGAAGCACGAGAGATGTCCCTCATCGCCGTGAAAGCAGCCGACATGTCCAGCCGCGCAGCAGTAGCAGCATAGAGGTCCCGCCGAGCCGTCGAAGCAGCACGGAGTTCCCGCCACGCCGTTGATGTAGCAGACTGGTCCGGCCACGCCGCGGAAGCAGCAGAGATGTCACGCCGCACCGCCGAAGCAGCAGGGAGGTCCCGCCGCGCCGCGGTAGCCTGGGAAATTTCTCGCGGGCAGGCGAGGACCCTTACAGGCGCATGCATGCGATAGTCCATAGCTAGATGGATCAGATCTTCGGCTGGGCGAGGATGCAGGACGAGGCTACCGGCGTCATCCGGCAACTGGGGGAGGGCAATGCGATGCTCCGGGGCAAGCGCGACCTACTGAGGGCGAAGATCGCCGGAAGGATGAAGTAGGAGGAGACCGCTGCCATGTTGTAGAGGATGGGCGTCATCATCAAGAAACTTATGGATGAGAATGCCATGCTCCGCATCGACCGCAACAGGCTAGTGGAGGAATCCATGGATGCTACCAAGCAGCGTATTAAGGACATGAAACTAATGAAAGAGACCATCGCCCGCCGCGAGAACTAGTCTCAACGACCTGCAACGCATAAACAAAGTAGAGATCAGCGAGCCAGATCGTTGTATGCGTCTTCCTTCTTCTTTTGCCCTTGTGTATTTCAGGTGTAGCCGCATGTGGCTTTTTTAATTATCTTCCTAATTATGTAAGACAATTATTATCCACTCTCGTCGTCCTTATATATATTCATCAGTCTTGCTATAAGTCGCAGTAGATGCTATATAGGTCCGTCGGATTTTACATCAAGTTCCGTGCAAAATTTTCTTTTCAGATTTTCTTTTTTCTCTCTTAATCTCAGTCAAGTGGGACATTGCCACGCCATTAAACAGAGGCTCGGGCGCCATTAATGGAGACCTTGTGAGAGAGGTGGACGGCAGATGGAGGTCAAAGGGCTCTCCTCCTGATAAGCACGTGCAGGGGTCTGATCGCACGCCTCCCGTACTCAAATAGCTACCCTGCACGGCGCCTCCTAGCTAATAAAAAAGGGGACGCATGGCGGCACGTAAATGGTAAATAGAACGCCCACGGTTTCAATAATACTTGTGTTTCCGATTGTAACGTGACAGCACTTGTTCCAAAATGACTTTGTTGATTGTTAATGTGTGCGCCTTCCAAATCGGAAAGCAAAAAATGCCATCGATCCGTGAGATGCCTGCTCAAAAATGCAATTAGATATCTAAAAAATGCCATCGTTAAGTTAGATGTTTGCTTAGAAATGCCATTGACATTGTTATTTTCACGTCAAACCCGTTGACCATGTTACATGACAAAAATAAGCCGATTCTCACAATGATAAGTTAATGGTGTCCGGCACAACACACCCCTCAAATAAAACTAAGCACCCTGGAATTCTTTGACAAAACTAAGCACCCTGAAATTCTTTGACAACTAAACTGCTGGCTATATGATGTTGGCCATATATATTGTACGTATATAATGTCAAGAAACGAGTGGTAGTACTATACCAACTAAAAGATGAAATGTACGAAATATAACGAGAAGAAACATAACATAGTTCTGCTGGGGGTTCAACACAACACACCCCTCAAATAAAACTAAGCACACTAGAAATTAAACTAAGCAACTAATCCGGTAGACACTGCATTAGAACCACCATGAGCAACGACACTGCCACCTTACTCGGAGTCCTCGTCCACGTCCTCGACTTCGTCCTTGTCCCTCTTCCTCTTGGGTGATACTTCTTTGCTTGAACCGCACACTTGGCTCTTGCTCTTCATCCAACCCTTGTAGATATTGAAACAAAGGTAGCCATACATTGCAGCATAGTGGACGTGGTCTATATCTAGTACAGTCCACTGCCATGCACGATGAAACGTGTGCGGAGCTTTCTTCAGTTCACCATACATAGGATGATCCATGGCTCCTGCCAGGGTCAGCATTGAAGGCTGATCAAGGGAGGGCACCAGCCCTTCCTTCTGGAGGTCGAAGGGGTCGCCTACAACTAGGCCTATCCGACCCAGGATTTCCTTGTCGTTCCTAAAGTCTACAGTAACAAATTTGACTCGGCCGCCCTTGAGGAAGTCCTTAAGTTCATCGCACTTAATGTCGGCATGGCATATGTGGTAGACCAAGCATAAGTCATGCATGCAAACCTGGATCACGACTGGATTCTTCTTCTCTGCCTCCTTTAGTTTCTTCTCGCTTCCCAGGACTGTGGTCTACTCAACATCTAGCCCAGCGACCCACTCATCATTTGAGCTTTCGAACATGCGTTTGAAGCGAGCAAGGCATTCTTCCACCGTTGTGGAAGAACGGGTGTAGATGACATCGAACTCATCGCCGGTGATGGTTCTAACCTTGTACTCACCGCCGATCATGGAGATTTGGGACGCCATGGATTTGGGAGGAGGGTTAGGATTAGTGGAACTGCCATAATGTGAAAGGATGGGACGACTAGGAGCGGTTTATAGATTGTAAAAATGTTGAGTGGGGGCGCATGCGAATGGCAGGGTAGTGGCTTGCCTGGTGGATAAATGGATTCATGCACAGTACTATGGGGGCCCAATTAGCTGTCATGTCTACTCAATGCCCAATTAAATGGCTTTCGATGTCATGTCAAGCGCCGGGAAAATTACAGGTGATATGAAGCTTTCCATTCTCCCATGATACGGGCTTCCGAGAGCCCTTGGATCTGAGATCGAACGGTTTCATGGCGTGATTCTAGACCTATGGGTGAATATCCTATCCTGGAGGGTTATTCTACAAATTTTCAGCAACTTAGCATGTGACCGTTCGATCTCAGATCCAAGGGCTGCCAGCAGGCCGTATCATGGTCGCGCCTAACACGACCGTCGCCTCGCTCATGCGGTCGCGCCCTTGGAGATTTAACACAGTGCATTAGGCTATCTGATGTTGGCATGTCATACATAGTCATCACTTAGTCACTCATACAACAAGGTTAGCTATATGGTTGGCTATGCGAGTATTTTTTTGTTTACTTCTCTCTATCTCTTTCTTCATAGTATTTATTGGATTTGCCAAGGAGTGACCTCTTCCAATGAAATGGTGCTTAGATGAGGTTCTATGGGCATTAAATGGCTTAGCAACTCAAGTCCCCAAACTAGCAACTCAACTCAAGACGTATGGGCATTAGATGAGGTGCATAGGTGCTTAGTTTTTTGTTGCTAAGTTTTATTCATCTAGGTACATGCGCTTATCACCGTTTCTTCCTGGGGTCACCAAACTAGTATCTCTCTTCTTAATTAACTTGCCACATCAGACTTTATGCCTGTGTGGCAGGCTTAGCACCTGTAGGATCAAGTACAATAGTGGGCTATAAGCCCGCTTTACATGGCATTTTTGCAAATGTGGGGGAAAGAGGCAAGGAAAAAGTGGAGGAGTGGGCTCTCAAGCAAGAGCCAACCTCTACATGGAGGAGCATCGGGAGAGGCACCTGTATGGAGGTGGTCCGGAATCGGGAGACTCAAGCCTGTCGTAGCGTCGTAGTTAAAATGATAATGGCAAGTCAAATCACCGGGCCCCACCGGTCCAGCAGTAACTCACTGTCAAATCACACAGCCCTACGTTTGTAGCAGCCTACTCCCTCATCTTCTCGCATCTCTGTTGAACCGACTAGGCAGAATTTCCCTGCCTACCACGCGGGAAAAGCCCCGCACTCGACTTTTAAATACTCCCTCCGTTCCTAAATATTTGTATTTCTAGACATTTCAAATGGACTACCACACACGGATGTATGTAGATATATTTTAGAGTGCAAATTCACTCATTCTGCTCCGTATGTAGTCACTTGTTAAAATATCTAGAAAGACAAATATTTAGGAACGGAGGGAGTAGTACAGTATACTAATTTTGTATCCATGGATTGCGCCATGGAGCAAAGCCTCAAGAAAACGGCGGTACACATGTACGGAGTATACAACACACCCGTCGCATTCGCGTCGCACCCCAGACGGTCAGTCGGTCTGGCACGCCGCTCTCCGAATGGAACGCGCGTCATATTGCGCTTGCACACACATGTAGGACCGCAATTGAGAACCGACCATAGGCACACTCACTGGCCCCACAAGTCGGGTGAGTTAATAGAAGTACATACGTTGGTACCTGGATGATCCCTGCAAGACACGAAAGATCAGTTCATCCATGCATGTGACCAGATTCCAGCAGACACGCTTGGATTGGCTATCGTCTACATATCATGCAGGCTGTGTTGTACAGGGCTGTAGTTCTAGTGAGAAATCTAAAAAAGGTTTCTTGTCATCTCGCAAAATTAGGTGTCATGTGCTTCAGATCACTGCGAGGGTTAAACAGCGACAACAGAGTTGGGCTAGTCATTGGGGGCAAATGCATGAAGACTACTCGGCTGCCATCTAGGTCAAGCCGGCTATGTTAATTAGGACATCTATCGACGGACCCCTTTTCTACGAGTTTATCTTTAATTTGAGCTTTGATCCTCGTCTAGTTTGTCCGTCGAGATTCATCTTGTCTCCTTTGGGCAGTGAGGTTATGATTTCTTGTCATGTGGCATTTTTTTAGGTTATATGTTATAATCCGGTGCTTCAGATCAAAATGACAACAACTGCGCCTCCGTGGCACGTGCATGAAGACTTCTCGACAGTAATTGCCGAGGTCAAGCTGGCTCCGGCCGGTAGACAAAACAAAACTAGTACTCCACTATATAGGCAGGAGCCTCCTCGCTTGCTTGCTAGTGTTGCTCTCTTCACATTGTCTCGTCCTCTCCAGATATAACATGACAGCGGTGGCCACAGACTCTCTCTCTCTACTCACCGCTGGTCACAGATCCAGCCGGATCCTCTCCACTAGGGAAGGTGAGAAGGTGCAACATTCACGCGGTCGTCCTCAGCGATGGCTCTTACCCACTGCCGGCACGTCCTAATCAGCGTGCTTTGCCGTTATCTCCCAAGCATCGCTGGCGAGGGAGGGCCTCCCACCCCTTCTTCCTCTCTGCCATAGTGTGGGCAGATCCGGCCTCCCGCCACCCACCTAGCCACATCCCGGTGACCCTCAGGTATAACTTCCTTCGAAACCGGCCTTGCTCTACTTCCCGATCTCCTGACGTCGCTGCATTTGTATCTTTTACTATTTCTTAAGCCCCCTCGTGTAGATAGGATCGATCGGCTGTTCGTAAACCACCTAATTTTTTTACTGTTAAGAGGTAAAACTAGTTCATGCACTCGAATCTAGTAGTACTTGGTTCAAACAAGGAAGAAAGGGGGTGGGGTGCGGGAAGATTTGTTACCTGAATCTAGGACTTGGTCGAAAGAGGAAATAATGGGGGTGAAATGTTGCAGAGACCGGCTATCCAACTGGTCTCTAGGTCTAATAGGGAAATAAAGGGAACGCAGTACAAACTCAATATAAACCCGATCTATTAGTTGAAAAAGGAAAGAAAGTGGGGATTGGGGGACATGTCAACAGAGTAAGTCCAGCACTAGATTTGCTAGCCTCACACAGTATAAGGTGGCTATATACCGAACAAAAATGGGACCAACCCAGATATCCTCTTCTGATGTTTGTTGCCTCGAGCCGCTCTTATGTAATGCCACTGATAAAATGTAGCGGTCGCACTGTTAAAAGTAAGGACACGTTAAACCAATGTTGTTTTCAATGTAATGCCTCCAATAATATGAATCAATGGCACTTTTTTCATGTCCTGCTAAATTTCCCATTTAGATAAGTTGCTTCTTTTCGTTAGAGATGCAACTGTCCTGGTCCGCCTACTCTCCAGGAGCTTCATGACCAACCTTGATGTTGCTCAATTTTATTGCAACTAATGAAGAGGAAGTTGTGTGGGTTTCGTTTTATAATGGAAATGGAACCAGGGCTGGAGCCCTTTTCTTAAAAAAGAAGAAGAATAAGCTGCTAGCTCATGGGACATTGCTTCATTTTAGGTGAACTGCACCAAAAGGTCCCATGAATTGAATCATCCATGTTGGTGACTGGTGTCATCCCTTCTACGATGGCGTTGACTGCAGATATGGTTCCCATCACGAGGTATGTTCCTTTTTGATCTGACTGTTTGCCAAAGATCCTGCATGTTGATCCTGCTCTTGTCCTACTGTTTTGGCACTGCCATGATAAAGCAGTAATGTTATTATTTTGCACCTTAATCTAGTGGGACTATTAATTTGAGGCATTGTTTTGGCACCGCTAGTGCCACTGTTTTTTATAATATCGAAACAGGGGGTTCCCTCCGATTTCACTAAAGAAACCCAACCATAGAGAACCATTATCCGACAACATCTCAGTGTAAATGGGCAGTTATGCAACTACTACTAGAACGGACCGAGTACTAGTAGGAGACAAGTTCGCCACATAAGCTAGACAGGTAGGGGGATGCAGCACCAGCTCGACTAAGTTTGGATTACAACCCAAATGCTACCATAGAAACATCAGGGGGAAGACAGGGACTGAAAGAGCCAGCTTCAGCATCCCAGTCTAAGCACCCCCGGCCTTCATCCTTGCGACGCACGGTACACCTCATTTGCCACTTGCTCGACCCTAGTGTCACTGATAAAATGAAGTAATAATACAGATAAAATAGAGCGAGTGTCCTCTCTATCATTTCATTTCCAATGTAGATAAAGAAAGTGCTTCTCTTTGTTAATGTATGTTTCATCAACTAGTCCCATTGTTAATGTTTAAGCATTTCTGCAAACTGGGGTGCTTAATTTTAGTTGATCTGCACAAAAATAGAGATTTGAATGTCTCAAGGCCCCTCCTTGTACTACCGTTGTACACTGATATTCATCACTGGCAGAAGGTGTATCGGGGAGACTTGGGTCGATTTCTAGTATGATGTAATATTTTCTTCTGTTTATTAGTGTATGTTTCATCAACTAGTGCCACTATAATCTAATCACGCCTTTTCATTATCTGTGCGAATAGGGTTATTCAACTGCATTTTGGTGGAACTACACAAATGTATGGATGGAACCGGCATATATGCAGAGTGCGAGGTGCCAAGTAAAAATTACCGACACCAACCTTGCTCCATCTAAGCATTGGCATCCACCATCATCAGTGGGATGTGTGGCGCTCACTGTGGATGGATCTTTCTCGGCAGCAAATCCTCTAACCAAATACTAGTAGATTAGTCTTAAAAAATACTAATAGCTTATATTGGCAGTTTTCTAGGGATGTACTCTTTTCTGAAAGAAGCACCAATCTATTTTTCTTTATTTGTACACAGTGTCACAACTTTGACCCAAAGGTCCAGAGCAATTTTAGGGTGATTGGCGTAGTACTCGGAGACTGATTGTAAGCATGATTTTTATTAGTTGTCACACTGATTGTAAGCATGAGCAGATGGAAGATTAGGTAAGTGCGAAGCTTACCTTAAACACAACCAACGCCGTTGAAACGAGGCGAGCGTCGAGGGAACCGTGGAGAACGGCGGCGAAGCGACGTCGCGCCATCCGGCCTCCTCTTGCGGTGGGAGAACAAATACTCTTGTGGCTCCGGCTAGCTCTGCACCCTCACGAATGGCACACCATACTCGATCAATTCGTTATCCTCTGGGTGCTCGACCTTCGACCTGTACGCCCACCAGCTCCGATTGACTTTCGCCTCGGGCAAATCTGTCTACTCCATCGCCTAGAGGAGATACTCGATGAACTCGAAGGACTGCGGCGTGACTGTCACCGAGGAGTACATCACCGCCCTCATCATCGTCGTCTCGCTCTTTCGCATACATTGCCACATGGCCCTCACCGTCCTCGAAATCTCCCACTCATTATCCAACCAAGTAAGGATCTCCTTCAACCTGGCTAACTTTGCCTGGTCGCCACCGGCGATCTGCCTGATTCGCTGTTGCATCCCCTCCATGGATCCTCGTCCGAGGAGAGAGGAGGTGGTTTTGCAATGGAGAAGAGGGAGAGGCGAGACGGTGGTTTTGGAATGGAGATGATGGAGAGGAGAGGAGGTGGTTTTGCAATGGAGACGAGGGAGAGGAGCGTGCAGCAGCGATTTAGGATTGGACGAGAGGGCCGGCGCGCTGTGACTGGATCAAAATCAAAATCAATTTACCATTCAATTAAGAAAGAAACCCCACATTAACTAGTCTCCCTTTTATTCTGGGTCATAATTGACCATGATTTTCGCAAATAAAATATATGTTTTATGTTGCAAAAATAATATAATTTGGAAGTACATTCAGATATGAACCAAACGATACAATTTTTGGTGACATGCATTCACATTTTGCTTGTCAAATACAGTATATTGTCAAACTTTGACCCAAAATACGCAAAACAAAAAAAATACTTCCAAGACCAGCGCAGCTCTTCTGCTCTTCTCCTCTTAAACCACCGCCGCTCCTCTCCTGTTCCAATCTAAATCCAGCGCCGCTCCTCTCCTCTTCCATTTCAAAACCACCACACCTCCTCTCCTGTTCCAATCCAAAACCAGCGTCACTCCTCTCCCGTTCTAAACCAAAACCAGTGCTGCTCCTCTCCTCTTCCATTCAAAAAACCACCGCCGGAGAGTGAAGGTGCTGTGGAGAAGTAGATCGATGGAGGAGTACAACCGATACATGAGGATCGCAGACGGTGACCCTGTGAAGCTAGCTAGGATGTTAGAGATATAGTCTTGGTTTGACAACAAGGACCAACTAGCGGCGACGGCGACATCCATGGCCTCTACAACAGAGCGAAAAGGTGGCGATACTCCTGGAGGGAGTCGCGCGGGAGTACATAGAGCTGCTCCTCTGGGCCATGGAGCAAACAGATTCACCGAATCCGATCGTGAGGGAGCGGTGGTGGGAGTATCAATCCTAGATGGAGCATCCACCAGAGATTGAAGGATCGGGCATCTACAGGGTGCCGTTTGTGAGGGTGTCGTGCCAGAGCGAGCCGGTGGAGTCTTCGTCGACCGAACCCAACTGCAAGAGGAGAAAAATAGTTGGCCCGACGACGCTTCCCCGCCATCCTCTACCTCGCCGTTCACGTCGTCTCACGGGGCGGCTGTCTACCGCCGAGGAATAGGAGGGATTGCCCCCCCCCCCAGACCAATAGTTGGGTAGGTTGTGAATTGTCAGGAGGAGCTTAGGGTTGTTAGTATTTGCAGGTTGTGAATTGTGTTATGTGTTGTGTATTTTGAGAGTACTTTCAGATATGAATGTCTTTTGAATTTCAGATTTGCAGTATTGAGCATATGAAGTAGTTTACGAATTCTAGAGATCTATTTTTAGCACTTAAAAAATGTAGTTTCATAGGAGTATAAAAGTGCAGACAATGTGATTCTCAGAGAAGAAACTGCAAGTTTCAGTTTCAGATAAGAAACTCCAAGTTTAGTTTCAGATAAGAAACTGCAACTTTCAGAGGCAGAGCATTTATATTAACGCGGCCTTTTCAAACAGTGTTAACATCATGCTGGACGTTTTATTCATGGTCGAAACTGGAACTACCAGCCAATTAACATCATGCTAATCAACATTCATGCATAGCACATCTTCATATGATGCATGGTCAAAAAGTGTAACGCCCCGAGACCGTTGCGCCAAGTGTCTTCTAGTTATTCGCTATTGTTGCCTTGTCATTTGTTTGTGTGTCATGCATTTCATATCATGTCATCATGTGCATCGCATTTGCATACGTGTTCGTCTCATGCATCCAAGCATTTTCCCCGTTGTCCGTTTTGCAATCCGACACTCATATGTCCTCCGGCGTCCCCTTTTGCCTCTTTTCATGTGCGGGTGTTAAACTTTCTCGGAATGGACCGATATTCGCCAAGCGGCCTTGGTTCACCACCGGTAGACCGCCTGTCAAGTTTCGTGCCATTTGGAGTCCGTTTGATACTCCAACGGTTAACCAGGGAACCGTAAAGGCCTTGTGTGTGTTGCAGCCCAACACCCCTCCAAAGTGGCCCATAACCCATCCAAACCCCCTCCATCCTCTCGGTCATTTGATCACAATCGCGTGGCCGAAAACCACACCTCATTTGGACTCTCCTAGCTCCCTCTACCTATAAATATGTGCCCCTCTTCGAAATTCGCGGTCAAACCCTAGCTATCTTCATCCTCGCGCTGCCGGACACGTCCAACCCCGGCCGGACATGTCCGCGCCGCCGCCCCGGGCCAATCCCACCTCACCACGTCACCGCCGCCCACCTCCTCTCTCTCCTCCCCGCTGCTGCGGCCCGCCAGGCCCAGGGCAGGCCCGCCCGGGCCTGATCTGCTTCGCCGCCTGCCCAGTCGCGCGCCCGAGCCCCAGCGCCTCGCCCGCGAGTGCGCGCCGCCACCACCGCGAGCTCCGGCCCCCGCCGACGTCCCGCCTCCTCCACCCGCTGCCCGGTCGCCGTCCGGCACCTCCGCGGTCGCCGCGCCTCGCCCGCCGCTTTCCCGACGCCACCGCGCCGCGCCTCCACTCCGGTGAGCCACGCGCCCCTTCTTCGTCTCCGGCAAGTCCGGCCACTCCTCCGACGTACTCCGGCCGCCGTCCCCTCCAACTCCGGCTGGAGACCGGATGAACCTCGGTCCGTGCGCCCAGATCCAGATCCAGTCAAATGAGGTTGACCCCGAAATATCTTCTAAGTCCCTGTTTTCTAACATTTTGGAGCCTTGTTCATCACATCATAACTTCATCATCGTAGCTTCGTTTCATGCGCATGATATATCAAAATGTTCGTTAGGATGTCCTCTTCATTTTGTACCATTGCACCATGCTTTTTTGATTCCATCTTGACGCCCTAATGACTGTTGCAACAGTGCTATAAAATGTTAGTTCCTGTTTCTTATCAGTTTATGAGCATTTTTTATTTTTGCCATGATTATTGTGTGCTGCATATGGGCATGAGCTTTACATGTGTTTTGGGCTATGCCATGTCATCTTTACAGGGGTGTATGCCATGTATTTTTGTGATCAATGTGGTGACTAGCACAAGCATGCAAAGTAGCTCTCGTGATATTGCTGATTTCAGGGACTTAGAATTTCACTAAGTCTTTTCCCTATTGTTATTTTAATGCCAAGTATTCATGTTGCTACAGAGAGATCCACGCTTCTTTTGACTATGTTCATATTGCTGATTTCACTAAGTCTGTGAAGCTGATATCTTTTGCACTTTTGCCATGCTTGTTTGAACTTGCTATTGTGTGATTTAGCCGTAGCTCAGTGTTCATCTTTTGTCAAGCATCTTGGGTAGATCACTGCCATGTGCTTTGTTATTATGTTGGAGTGTAGTAGCTTAGTTCCTTGTTGCATTTTAGATGGCATCGTGTTTTTAATCGTAGATCGTGCCATTATTGTTTTGCTTGCCATTCGTAGATCGTGCCATTTTCCTGCTTTTATTTTTAAGCCATGTATTCATGATGCTACAGAGTAATCCATGCTTCTTTTGAGTATGTTCAGTAAGGGTGATTTGGGCGTATGGTTATGCTCTATCCATCCATGTCCTTGTTTGCATTTATGGAGTACCCTAGCATGACTCAATCTTGCTCTACTTTTGCTATAAAATGTTCCTGGCAGATTCTTTACATGTTAATCAATTTTGCCAAGGTTATTGTAGTTGATCCATGCATGCTATGAGATTGTTCTTGCCATGTTTAGCTTCTTGAACATGTCTACCTGCTATTGCTATGCTTAGCTTGTCATGCAATGCCTTGTGTTGAGTGCATCGAGCTCGCAAACATGCCTTCATAATTCTGTTCATGTCGTGTCCAGTTTTCTGCTAAGTTTGAATCTGTTAACAAAACTTGCTATGTTTACATGGGTGCCATCATATCTTATGATCCTTTTTGGCTTATGGTCAGTAAGGGACTTTTGTTATATGCTTTGAGTAGATTCATGCCATGCCTTTGTTTTCTATGTTATGTTTCTGTAGCATGTTGTTAGCTTGCTCTAAACATTGCTTCCTGATGTTAATTTCTGGCATGTTATTTAAGTCCGTGATGCTGATATCTTTTGCACTTTTGCCATGCTTGTTTGAACCTGCTATTGTGTGAATTAGTGATAGCTCAATGTTCATCTTTTGTCAAGCATCTTAAGTAGATCACTGCCATGTGCTTTGTTGCTATGTTGGACTGCATTAGCTTAGTTCGTTGTTGCATTCTAGATGGCATCGTGCTGTTAATCGCAAAATTGTGTCATCATTGTTTTGCTTGCCATTTGCAAACCGTGCATCCGATTCCGGTGATCTTTATATCGATTTCGACCGAAATCAACTCATCTTTCCAGTGGCGTACTTGGTTTGCCAAGTTGAGGCCTGGTTCGATCTTTTCTTTCCAGAGCACGCGTATGCATTGCATATCACATCCCGCATATCATGCCATGTTTTGCATCATGTTGCTTGCGCATTGCACCGTGATTGATTGTTGGTCCTTTTTGCTTGTGTTCTTGCTTTGGGTAGAGCTGGGAGACGAGTATGTGATGAAGGAACTCATTGAGTACGCTTACGAGGATCAAGCTTTCGTCAACTCGGAGAACTTTGCAGGCAAGATGACCATACCCTCGAAATCACTTCTATCTTTGCTTGCTAGTTGCTTGCTCTTTTTCTATGATGTGATACCTACCACTTGCTATATCATGCCTCCCATATTGCCATGTCAAGCCTCTAACCCACCTTGTCCTAGCAAATCGTTGTTTGGCTATGTTACCGCTTTGCTCAGCCCCTCTTATAGCATTGCTAGTTGCAGGTGAAGATTGGAGTTTGTTCCTTGTTGGAACATGGTTATTGTTGGGATATCATTATTATATCTTGTTTACTTTAATGCACCTATATATTTGGTAAAGGGTGGAAGGCACGGCCTTATGCCTGGTGTTTTGTTCCACTCTTGTCGCCCTAGTTTCCGTCATACCGGTGTTATGTTCCTTGATTTTGTGTTCCTTACGCAGTTGGGTTATAATGGGAAACCCTTGACAGTTCGCTTTGAATAAAACTCCTCCAGCAAGGCCCAACCTTCGTTTTACCATTTGCCACCTAAGCCTTTTTCCCTTGGGTTCTGCAGACTCAAGGGTCATCTTTATTTTAAACCCCAGGGCCAGTGCTTCTCTAAGTGTTGGTCCAACCTGAGTGATGTCCGGCGCCCCCTGGGCAACCAGGGTCTATGCCAACCCGACGTCTGGCTCATCCGGTGTGCCCTGAGAACGAGATATGTGTAGCTCTTATCGGGATTTGTCGGCACATCCGGGTGGCTTTGCTGGTCTTGTTTTACCATTGTCGAAATGTCTTGTAACCGGGATTCCGAGTCTAATCGGGTCTTCCTGGGAGAAGGAATATCCTTCGTTGACCATGAGAGCTTGTGATGTGCTAAGTTGGGACACCCCTGCAGGGTTCTGAACTTTCGAAAGTCATCCCCATGGTTATGGACAGATGGGAATTTGTTTATATCCGGTTGTAGAGAACCTAACACTTAATCTAATTAAAATGCATCAACCGCGTGTGTAGCCGTGATGGTCCCTTTCGGACGGAGTCCGGGAAGTGAACACGGTTCTTGTGTTATGCTTGAACGTAAGTAGTTTCAGGATCACTTCTTGATCACTTCTAGTTCACGACCGTGCTTTGCTCCTCTTCTCGCTCTTATTTGCGTAAGTTAGCCACCATATATGCTAGTGCTTGATGCAGTTCCACCTCACTACCTTTTCCTACCCATAAGCTTAAATAGTCTTGATCGCGAGGGTGTGAGATTGCTGAGTCCCCGTGACTCACAGTTTACTTCCAAAACCAGTTGCAGGTGTCGTTGATACCAGTGCAGATGACGCAGCTGAGCTCAAGTGGGAGCTCGTTGAAGATCGTGTTCGTTGTGTTGTTTCGTTTCCTTTCGATCAGTAGTGGAGCCCAGTCCGGGCGATCGGGGATCTAGCATTAGGGGTGGTCTTCTTTTATTTTGGTTCCATAGTCGGACCTTGATTGTATTCTGGATGATGTAATGCTATATTTATGTATTGTGTGAAGTGGCGATTGTAAGCCAACTCTTTATCCCTTTCTTATTCAGTACATGGGATGTGTAAAGATTACCCCTCTTGCGACATGCCTACTATGCGGTTATGCCTCTAAGTCGTGCTCCGACACGTGGGAGATATAGCCGCATCATGGGTGTTACAAAAAGATATGCTATTTTCAAAATGCCCACACAATGCCGAGTGTGCGAAAAACAGAGAAAACAAAGGGACGAAGTTTTGGCAAGTGTAGGACGTGGTGTGCGTAGATGACAATTGGGACCCACATGTCAATAAGGGTAGAGGCAAAAAAATTGGAGATATTTTCTCTACACAGGTGGAATCGAAACCGGGTGGAACAGCTATCGGGTAGTGTCACTCGGCCACTGGGCTAGTTCAGTTGTTTCGTTACTAATAAGGCACTTCCTCAGGTGGTCGGATCTCCTCCTGCGCCTTTGTGCGCTCGCCGCGACGCCGCTGTCTGCCGTTGCGAACATGCTGAACAAATGAAAGGAATCTGCAGAGGACTGTACGTGGAGAGGCGGACAGTCGGGACCCACCAGTTCTATGGCCATACGCAAGCAAGTGCATCATCGAAAAAATACTTCCTCCTAATGCTATACTGACATTGGGGCCCACGGGTTTTTCAACATAGTTACTTTTTTAGGTGCTTCAACGTAGTTACTATAGGAGATAAATTCACAAAGAAGCCGGGGAGCTGGCAGGTATCATTTATTATCACTAGGGCAGCAAGTATCAGCTGGGTTTTGGGCTGCCCCGTCTAGGCTTTCTTTTTTAACATGCGCAGCCCACGACCTCGGATGGGAGGTCCATAGGCCTGTTTGTATTTTCTTGAGGGCCGTCATGTATCGACCGGCCTATGGACCTCCCATCCGAGGTTTTATTTTTCCTAAAACATCGGCAGCCCAATTTATGTATATTTTTTAAGAAAACGCAGAGGTCTGTTCTATTTTTCTATATAAGAATAGGAATGCCTGGTCCAACTTATGTTTCCCTTCTAACTATATTATATATACTGAAATTACTTTATATGTTATTATATATTATTGTTATTGTCATCATATATTTAACAGATACTTACATATGTAAGAAAACAATATCCCACATCTTGTTAACTTATAAAAATAATTTCTTAACGATAAAATCCTGGATTTTTGTTGGCAACGAAAATCCTGGTGATTGTGTACAAAAGCTTGGTAAGATTTAAGGACCAATGTAATAATAAATCACTTATTATTTAAATATATATATATATAATAAAATGCTCAGCCCCTGTTTATTTTTTGATAACATTGTTGCGCCCACCCCAACATTATAATTAGAATCAGCCCAGCAAAATCGTGTATTTCGAGAAAGTGCAAATGGCATGTAATTTTTTAGGAAAAACATAAATGGGCCGCATGGACGCTACATTAATTGTTCACCCAGCCCAAATAATGGACTGTAATTCAAAAAAAGGATCAAATGGACTGTAAATTCTACCCCGCAAAAAATACTGTAAATTCTGAAAAAATGGGTTGAATACGTGCCACATTTTTGGAGGCTGAAATGTGGGCCAATAGGTCGAAGCCAATGCAAGTCGTTGTCAACTTAGTCAACAAATGATTCTAACATTGTTAGTCGTTGGATTTACATCCAATGACCGGCATCCATCTTCAATCTCTCGTCTTCTTCCTCCAGTGCCGCCGGGACCACCTGCTCCCGCCTCCTGCTGCTAGCAGCTCTGCTTAGCACGCTTCGCTATGAAGCGCTACTCCACCGTTGGCCAGGCCATCCCTCCACCCCTCCACACCTCCTGTTCTTCTCCACAGACTGCTGAACCACACCACACCAGAACCAGTTAACCCTCGTACACCTCTCCGTCTGCGACTCTACTCCTGCATCTTCCCATCTCCGGCTCGTTGCTGTTCGGGGCCTCGTCGTCGTCCACCACCTTGGATGCGCTCGGCATGGAGTGGTCAACGTGGTCAACGAACGACACCATCGGAAGTAGACTATGCATGGAGAGGCCGACAGCTGGTTCCATGGCCGCACGCAAGGAAATGCCTCCTTATTACGCACAAAATAGTGATTCCTCCACCTGACATCTAGGACCCACCGGAAGGGCCTCTGTATTTCACAAAAAAAACGTTCCCACTGCTGACAAGTCAGACCCACCAGCTATATCTTTGCACGCAAGGAAGTGCCTCCTTATTACACAGAAAAAAAATGAAAACTCCCCCTGCTAGTTGGGACCCACCTTGGTTGGAGGCTAACTTGTGGGCCTACTAAGTTGACGGGGACGGAGTGCTTTGTCAACTTAGTAAATATGAACGATTCTAGCTCCAGTGACCGTACGATGTCCATCCAATGGCCGTAGTGCTTCTTCAACCTCTGGTCTTCTTGCTCCAGCCGCCCAAAGCAGCGCCGGTCGAGCCGCATGCTCCTGCCTCCCGTGGTCGGCTGTGCTGCCGTGGAGGCCTCATCGCCCCCTACTATTCCCACCGCTGGCCAGGCCCTGCAGCAACGGCAGCCTCACATCGTAGCCGAACCAGTGAACCCTCGTACTCCTCTCCGCATGGGCTTCCACTGTCGCGTCTTCCGTGGCTCCACGTCGTCCCCTTCCTAGGCCTCACCGTCGTCCACCGCCCTGGTGCTCTCGGCACGGTGTGGTCAAGTGGTCAAGGAACGGCTTCCATTGGACATGGACTATATGTGGAGAGGCTGACAGTTGGGTCCACGGCCGCAGCAAGGAAGTGCCTCCTTATTACATGCAAAATAATTATTCCTCCACCTGACAGCGGGGACCCATCGGACGGGCCACCGTATTTCGCGAAAAAAATGTTTCCCCCTAACTGCTGGGACCCACCGACTACATCTTTGCACGCAAGGAAGTGCGTCCGGGCAAAAAAAACGATTCGCCCCCTGACTGTTGGGACCCACCAGCTACATCTTCGCACGCAAGGAAGTGCCTGACAGTCAGGACCCACCTGGTCGAAGCGTATGTAGCGTTGTCATTCTGGTCGTGAACGTGTACGTACATACTGGTCGATGTAGAGGCGCGCACGTGTCGTAGTAGAGGGGCACACGTAGCATGTACACGTACGTACAGCGGCCAATGTGCAAGAAAGAAAATACGGCCACGTACGTACATACGGGCAGGGTCTCAAACGCCTACTCGTGCATACGTACGGCCAGGGCTCATGTACATGGCTGGGTCGGAACGAAGAAATTGCGTCGTCGTCGTGTTCATGGGGAGCCAACCGACTGGGTCGGAACGGAATGCGTCGTCGTGTTCATCGGGAGGGCTTCGACGGAACAGCCGATGGAAACGAGGCCTGGGGAACCGCAGAATAGAGGAAACGGCCTTGTGTTCGACCGGCCACGGTCGAAACGGGATCCTGTTCATCGGGAGGGGCTGGCGTACCGCAAAACAGAGGAAACAGACCTCCTACGGTTGAAACGGGGGTCCTGTTGATCGGGTGGGGTGTGGCGTACCGCAAAACAGAGGAAACGGACTTGTGTTGGAGCGCTACGGTCGAAACGGGGGTCCTGTTTATCGGGAGGGGTGTGGCGTACCGCAAAACGGGACTCCACGGGATACTGTTCATCTCCACCGTCGACCCCCTCCATCCTCCACGGGCTACTGTTCATCCACCGTAGACCTCCCCCAGCCTCCACCTGTGACTTTTCATCCACGGGCTCCTGTTCATCCAGCCTCCACCGCGCGCTTCTCCACCGGCTACTGTTCAACCAGCCCTCTCCACGGGCTCCTATTCAACCACCCCTCCACGGGCTACTGTTCATCCAGCCCTCCACCGTGTACTGTTCATCCTGCTCTGCACGGGGTGGTCCTATTCATCCAGCCCTCCACGGGGTCCTGTTCGCCCAGCCCCAACCGGCTCGATCGATCGGGGTCCTGTTCATCCAGAGGCAACACCCAACACCAGGGGGTCCTGTTCATCCACCCCCATCGGGAACTATTCATCCAACCCCCCCCCCCCTGCAACGCTCACTGTTCATCCAGAGGCAGCATCAATCGGCTTTAGTTAGCAGCAGTAGCGAAGGAATCGCTCGATCGGGTTTAGTTAACACCCATCGATCGATCGCTCAGGTTCAGTAACGCATAGCCTGCAGTGCAATCGCTCGGATTCAGTTAGAGCCCAACGCCTCACACCCACGCGCGTGCATGTACGAGAGAAACGCGCATCGCTCGGCCCCGACCACCCACCGTAACCGGGAACACCTCGATATTTTCCTCGCCCTCGTTTTTTCCGTCATGGACGGCCCAAAGAATGTCATGCAGCTGCATCTCCGGCCCGCCCAGGATGAAAAGCCCATTTTCTGTCATGATTTTTTGTATAGAAGTAGGACCCCACCACATCTATGATGATACCGGGTTTTGTCACAATTATCGTCATAGAAGTGTCATAAGTACGAAAGAAAAAAATTCGTTCGGCCCAAAATGTCACAGATGTGTCTTTTTTTGTAGTGATATGCTTAGTTCGAGAATGTTGCACGGTGTTGTGAGCAATCATAATAGCACTTCACTGTCACAAAGCAATGGAACATGTTTCACATTGATCCCATAATCTTTAAGAGTTTGGGTCATCCAAATTAATTGAGCACAACATGAACCGGCGACAATGTATTCCACTTCAGCGGTGGATAAAGATACCGAGTTTTGTTTCTTGGAAGACCAAGACACAAGAGATCTACCAAGAAATTGACAAGTACCCGAAGTGGACTTTCTATCAACCTTGTCTCCGGCATAGTCCGAGTAGGAATAGCCAACAAGATCAAAAGAGGACCTCTTAGGATACCAAATGCCAAAATTTGGTGTATGTATTAAGTATCTCACTATCCTTTTCATAGCCTTAAGATGACATTCTTTGGGGGCCGCTTGATATCGTGCACACATGCACACACTTAGCATAATATCGGGACCGGAGGCACATAGATATAACAATGATCCAATCATAGAGCGGTAAACCTTTTGGTCAACCGATTTGCCGTCCTTGGTCAAATCAAGATGTCCACTAGTTGGCATGGGAGTTTTCATACCTTTGCTTTCTTGCATGTTGAACTTCTTGAATAAGTCTTTGGTGTACTTTGTTTGAGAAACAAAGGTGCCTTCCTTAGTTTGCTTGATTTGCAACCCAAGAAAGAACTTGAGTTCACTCATCATAGACATCTCAAACTTCTCCGACATTAGCTTTCCAAACTTCTCACTAAAATGAGGGTTAGTTGAGCCAAATATGATATCATCAACATAAATTTGGTATACAAATAACTCACCAATAACCCTTTTAGTAAAAAGAGTAGAGTCTATCTTTCCAATCTCAAAGCCTTTTTCAATAAGGAACTTGGTTAAGCATTTATACCATGCTCTAGGAGCTTGTTTAAGACCATAAAGAGCTTTGTGAAGTTTGTAAACATGATCGGGTTTCTTAGGATTGACAAAGCCGGGAGGTTGTTTAACATAAACTTCCTCCTCAATTTCACCGTTTAGAAAAGCACTTTTAATGTCCATTTGGTATAAAGTGATATCATGGTGATTACATAGGCAATTAAGATGTGGATGGACTCAAGTCTAGCAACGGGAGCATATGTCTCACCGTAGTCCATACCTTCGACTTCAGTGTAGCCTTGGGCGACTAGACGAGATTTGTTGTGGACGACTTGGCCATCTTCATCTTGCTTGTTGTGAAACACCCATTTGGTACCAATGATGTTGTGGTTGTTGTCAAGCTTCTCGACCAATGTCCATACTTGATTTCTCTCAAAGTTGTATAGCTCTTCATGCATGGCATTTATCCAATCCAGATCTTCCAGTGCTTCTTCAACCTTCATAGGTTCAATACTAGAGATGAATGAATAATGTTCACAAAAATTAGCCAAACGAGTTTTAGAGCGAGTGATTCTCCCGGTTTGAATATCATTGAAGATTTGTTCGATGGGATGATCTCTTGAGACTGTTGCTCGAACTCGTGGGAGCTTTGCTTGGGTCGGGGTGGAACATCTTCATCTTGTCCTTCTTCTTGGCCTTCTTCATTGTTGACGTTGTCGTTCTCTTATCGTGGTGGATAAGGAGGTTGATGAGGTTCATCTTGGTGTACTTCCTCGTTTTCTTCATCTTGATGTGTCCCACTCGTGGATGCTTCCATGTCGACTCTTGGTTCACCTTGTCGTGAGGTGGAAGCCTCCACTTAGACGGACGAGGTACTCTCCTTCACCTCCTTTGGTCGAATCTTTCCAATAGAAAAGTCTTGGATTGCTTCCGAAGGGTCTTTATCCCCTACATCAATTGGCAATTGCTCTACTTGCGAGCCGTTAGATTCATCATACTTCACATCCGCCGTCTCTTCAACTTTTCGGTGAAACTATTGTAGGCACGGTAAGTGTGAGAGTTTGAGCCATAATGAAGTAGGAAACCCTCGTGAGATTTAGGAGCAAATTTAGAACGACGATGCTTATCAAGAATGTAACACTCTGAGCCAAATACTCGAAAGTATCCAACTTGGGGTTTGTTACCAGTGAGGAGCTCATATGTCGTCTTGCCGAGTAGCTTGTGAAGATACAAGTGATTTGTTGCATGACAAGCTGTCTCAACCGCTTCCGCCCAAAAGTGTTTTGGAGTCTTGTACTCATCAAGCATCGTTCTTGCCATCTCAATAAGAGTTTGATTCTTCCTCTCAACAACTCCATTTTGTTGAGGCGTGTACGTAGCCGAGAACTCGTGTGAAATACCTTCTTCGTCAAGAAAGGTGTCCACATTTGTGTTCTTGAACTCCGTTCCATTATCGCTGCGAACCTTCTTGATCTTCACTTCAAATTGATTTTGGGCCTTCCTAGCGAAGCTCTTGAAGATCTTTTGGACCTGAGATTTATCATCAAGAAAGAACACCCACGTAAATCTTGAAAAATCATCAACTATAACTATGCCAAATGAGTTACCACCGAGACTCTTATAGGCATTGGGACCAAAGAGATCCATATGAAGTAGCTCGAGCGGTCTTCTCGTGGTCATAATGTTCTTCACGGGGTGACTTCCTCCAACTTGTTTTCCTGCTTGACAAGCACTACAAAGTCTATCCTTGTCAAATATAACATCTTTTACTCCAAGGATATGATCACCTTTAATAAGCTTATCAAGATTTCACATGTCCACATGACCTAATCTTCTATGCCACAACCATCCTTTCAAAGATTTAGCAATGAAGCAAGTTATAGGTTGAGCATTTTTAGTGAAATCAACAATGTAAAGATCACCTCTACGGATACCGGTAAAGACCATTTTATGATTATCTCTATGAAACACTTGGCAATCTACTTCAGTAAATAGGACGTTGAAACCAAAGTCAGCAAGTCTAGATACGGAAAGTAAATTGTCGCCAAGCGATTCAACGAGCATAACATTTTGTATGGAGCTATCATGTGAGATGGCCACCTTACCAAGGCCAACCACCTTACCCTTTGAGTTACCACTGAAAGTGACATACTTTCAAGGGCCGTCGTTTTCAGCAAGCTCATGAAACATATATTTGTCTCCGGTCATATGATCAGTACACCCACTATCAAGAACCCATTCCTTTCCTCCAGCCATGTAGCCGCAAAGATTAGCCATAAGACCAAAGTGTCTCATTGCGTCATCAAGATCATAGTCACTATCATCATCCTCATCATAGTATCCATGTTCAACATCGTCATGTGGTGGATCAATTCCTAGAGAGAGTGATTCATTATAAGTATGAACGTAACAATGTTCATCTCTATGAATTCTAATGTCTTAGAAAATGATATTGCTAATAATTCCAACATCTCCTTTGGCACGCATGAGATCACAAAGCTCAAATAGACAATCATCAAACTTAGGATCACTAGACTCATCCTATTCAAGGCAATAGACTTATGGAGAATCTCATCTAGATTTTTCAAGGAATAATTTGGGAATCGTTCCTCTAGAAATCTCCATATGGTGTAAGCACAATCTAGAGTAGGTAAGCTAGCAATCAAATTTTTAGGCAATCCTTTCACAATAAGATTGATAGTTCTAAGATTGCGAATCATGTCAAGATCCTCATCGGGTGTGGGATGCAAGGGATCAACAATGTGAGCACAAGGAGAAGTAATGTACATGGTCAAATGATATTCATTGAAAATTGCAAGCATCTCATTTTTCACTCATGAAAGTACACTCCATCAAGTATAGGCACTCTATGTCTAATACTCCCCAACGTAGACTCATCCATCTTCCTCCAAAGGTGTTTAAACCAAAGCAATGGAGACCAATGCTCTGATATCAATTGAAAGGATCGAGAAGAGGTGTCTAGAGGGGGGTTAATAGACTCTTAGCAAGAAAAGTTGCAGTTTTTAAATTCTTTAAGTTGAAGTGGAGTTTTATCACAAGTTCAAACATTCACAATACATATCAAGCAAGCATGATAAGAGTAAATGAGCAGCGGAAAGTAAATCATGCAAGTTGCAAGAATGTAAAGGGATGGGATTGGAGTGTGCAAACGCAATTGGAGACACGGAGATTTTTGGTGTGGTCCCGATAGGTGGTGCTATCGTACATCCATCTTGATGGAGACTTCAACCCACGAAGGGTAACGGTTGCGCGAGTCCACGGAGGGCTCCGCCCATGAAGGGTCCACGAAGAAGCAACCTTGTCTATCCCACCATGGCCATCGCCCATGAAGGACTTGCCTCACTAGGGTAGATCTTCATGAAGTAGGCGATCTCCTTGCCCATACAAACTCCTTGGTTCAACTCCACAATCTTGACGGAGGCTCCCAAGTGACACCTAACCAATCTAGGAGACACCACTCTCCAAAAGGTAATATATGGTGTGTTGATGATGTACTCCTTGCTCTTGTGCTTCAAATGATAGTCTCCCAAACACTCAACTCTCTCTCAAAGGATTGGATTTGGTAGAAAGATGATTTTAGTGGAAAGCAATTTGGGGAAGGCTAGAGATCAAGATTTATGTGGTTGGAATGGAATATCTTGACCTCAACACAAGTGTAGGTGGTTCTCTCTCAGAAAATGTATGTTTGAAGTGTAGGCATGTTCTGATGGCTCTCTCCATGAATGAATAGTGGGTGGAGGGGTATATATAGCCTCCACGCAAAATCTAATCGTTACACACAAATGTCCAAACTCGGTGGGACCGAATTATAAGACTTGGATCGATTTGGTTCATAATGTGACCATTAGGCATTTCGTGGGACCGACATGATCAACTCGGTGGGACCGATGCACTAGGGTTATGGTAAAGCCTTATCTCGGTTGGACCGATTACACAAAGTCGGTGCAACCGATTTGGGTAATAAGCAAAACAGAGAGTTGGCCAAGCAAATTCGGTGGGACCGATTTCATATTTCGGTGAGACCGAAATTAATGCAATAGACAACACAGAGTTTGCAAGCCCATCTCGATGAGACCGAGATCCCATCGGTGAGACCGAATTGATTAGGGTTTCTGGTAGTGGCTATGTCAAGAGAACTCGATGGCGCCGGATAGAAAGTTTCGGTGGGGCCGAGTTTGACTTTTGGTTTGGGACAAATGTGGATGTGAGAAAGTGGTTGAGGGATGTGGAGCATATCACTAAGCACTTAGAGTAAGCAAGCCATTAAGCAACACCTCATCCCCTCTTAATAGTATTAGCTTTCCTATGGACTCAATGTGATCTTAGATCACTAAAATGAAAAATGTAGAGTCCTGAGCTTTGAGCTTGAGACAATCCTTTGTCCTTATCATCTCGAAGGGGTTCCACATCCTCTAGTACATGCCACTCCATTGTTGAACTTATCTGAAGCATACTAGATGAAAACATTAGTCCAACAAGAGATATGTTAACATTAATTACCAAAATCACCCAGGGAGCACTTGTGCTTTCAAATTCACAACTACTCAACTAGCATGACTCTAATATCTCCATCTTCGTATCTCAAAAAAATTATAAGTATCAAACTTCTCATAGTATTCAATGCACTTTTTATGAATGTTTTTATTATACCCATCTTGGATGCCTATCATATTAGGACTAATTTTATAGCCAAAGCAAATTACCATGTTGTTCTAAAAGACTCTCAAAATAATATAAGTGAAGCATGAGAGATCAATAATTTCTATAAAATAAAACCACCACCGTGTTGTTTAAAAAGATATAAGTGAAGCACTAGAGCAAAATTGTCAAATCATACAAGACGCTCCAAGCAAAACACATATCATGTGGTGAATAAAAATATAGCCTCAAGTAAAGTTACCGATGGACGAAGACGAAAGAGGGGATGCCCTCTGGGGCATCCCCAAGCTTAGGATTTTGGTTGTCCTTGAATTTTACCTTGGGGTGCCATGGGCATCCCCAAGCTTAGGCTCTTTCCACTCCTTATTCCAAAATCCATCAAATCTTTACCCAAAACTTGAAAACTTCAGAACACAAAACTCAATAGAAAATCTCATGAGCTCCGTTAGTATAAGAAAACAAACCACCACTTCAAGGTACTGTAATGAACTCATTATTTATTTATATTGGTGTTAAACCTACTGTATTCCAACTTCTCTATGTTTCATACCCCCCCACCCTGATACTATCCATGGATTCATCAAAATAAGCAAACAACACACGAAAAAAAGAATCTGTCAAAAACTGAACAGTCTGTAGTAATATGTAGGTTTCGAATACTTCTGTAACCCCATAAATTCTGATATAAATTGGTACACGTGAGGAATTTTCCTATTAATGATCTGCAACAATAATCAACCTAATCGCACTCTCCAGTAAAAATGGCAGCTAATCTCGTGAGCGCTAAAGTTTCTGTTTTTTACAGCAAGATCGCAAAGACTTCCCCCAAGTCTTCCCAAAGGTTCTACTTGGCAAAAACACTAATTAAAAACATAAAACCACATATAAACAGAAGCTAGATGAATTATTTATTACTAAAAATGAACAAAAATCAAGAAACAAAAATAAAATTGGGTTGCCTCCCAACAAGCGCTATCGCTTAACGCCCCTAGCTAGGCATAAAAACAAGAATAGATCTAGGTGTTGTCATCTTTAGTATGCAATCCATAACTGGCTCTCATAATAGATTCATAAGGTAATTTAATTTTCTTTCTAGGAAAGTGTTCCATGCCTTTCCTTAACGGAAATTGGAATCTAATATTTCCTTCTTTCATATCAATAATTGCACCAATCGTTCCAAGGAAAGGTCTACCAAGAATAATAGGACATATAGGATTGCAATGTATATCAAGAACAATGAAATCTACGGGCACATAATTCCTATTTGCAACAATGAGAACATCATTAATCCTTCCCATAGGTTTCTTAATGGTGGAATCCGCAAGATGCAAATTTAAAGAACAATCATCAAATTCACGGAAACCAAACACATCACACAAAGTTTTTGGAATCGTGGAAACACTAGCACCCAAATCACATAAATCATAGCATTCATGATCTCTAATTTTAATTTTAATAGTAGGTTAACACTCATCATAAAGTTTTCTAGGGATAGAAACTTCTAATTCAAGTTTTTCTTCATAAGATTGTATTAAAGCATCAACGATATGTTTGGTAAAAGCTTTATTTTGACTATAAGCATGAGGAGAATTTAGCACGTATTGCAACAAGGAAATAAAATCTATCAAATAGCAATTATCATAATTAAATTCCTTCAAATCCAAAATAGTGGGTTCATTGCTATGTAAAGTTTTGACCTCTTCAATCCCACTTTTACCAATTTTTGCATCAAGATCTAAAAACTCTGAATCATTGGGATGCCTTTTAGGTAAAGTTGACCCATCTCTAGTCCCATCATTATCAAGATTCATATTGCAAAACAAAGATTTAATAGGAGACACATCAATCACTTTTAGATCTTCATGCTTATTATCGTGAAAACTAGAATAACACACTTTTATAAACAATATTTTTTAGCACGCATCCTAGCGGTTCCTTCTTTGCAATCGTCAATGGAAATTCTCATAGATTTGAGAGACTCGTTGATATCATGCTTAGGTGTAATAGATATAAGTTTCAAAGAATCAACATCAAGAGAAATTATATCCACGTTCCTAGCCAACTCATCAATCTTAGGCAATTTTTCTTCAAGCAAAGCATTGAAATTCTTTTGTGAAATTATAAATTCTTTAACACTAGTCTCAAAATCAGAGAGCATCTTATTAAAATTTCCATAAGAGTTGTTGTAGGAATTACCATAATTATTAGAGGAATTACTAGGAAACGGCCTAGGATTAAAGTTTCCTCTATACGCGTTGTTACCAATATTGTTCCTACCAACAAAATTCACATCCATAGATTCATTATTAATCTCAATCAAAGTAGACAAAGGCATATCATTAGGATTAGAAGAAACACTCTTATTAGCAAACAATTTCATAAGTTCATCCATCTTTCCACTCAAAACATTAATTTCTTCTATAGCATGAACCTTTTTACTAGTAGATCTTTTGGTGTTCCATTGAGAATAATTAACCATAATATTATCTAGGAGTTTAGTAGCTTCTCCTAAAGTGATTTCCATAAAAGTGCCTCCTGCGGCCGAATCTAAAAGATTTCTAGAAGCAAAATTCAATCCAGCATAAAAAAATTGTATGATCATCCATAAGTTTAATCCATGAGTAGGGCAATTACGTATCATTAATTTCATCCTCTCCCAAGATTGTGAAACATGCTCATGATCAAGTTGCTTACAATTCATAATATAGTTTCTAAGAGAGATGATCTTAGCGGGAGGAAAATACTTAGAGATAAAAGCATCTTTGCATTTATTCCATGAATCAATACTATTTTTAAGCAAACACGAAAACCAAGTTTTAGCACGATCTCTAAGCGAAAACGGAAATAGCTTCAATTTAACAATATCATTATCCACATCTTTATTCTTTTGCATATCACACAAATCAACAAAGGTGTTTAGATGGGTAGCGACATCTTCACTAGGAAGGACAGAAAACAGATCTTTCATAACCAGGTTCAGCAAAGCAGTATTAATTTCACAAGATTCAACATCGGTAAGAGGAGCAATCGGAGTGCTAATAAAATCATTGTTGTTGGTATTGGAAAAATCACACAATTTAGTGTCTTGAGCCATCGTGACAAACAATCCAACACACAAGCACACAAGAAGCAAGCAAAAAGAGGCGAACGGAAAAGAGGCGAATGAAAAAGAGGGTGAATAAAACGGCAATGGTGAAGTGGGGGAGAGGAAAACGAGAGGCAAATGGAAAATAATGTAATGCGAGGGATAAGAGTTTGTGATGGGTACCTAGTATGTCTTGACTTGTGTGTAGATCTCCCCGACAACGGCCGGAAATGGCTTGTTGACGGGAGATCAAATATTGACTTGACTTGGTGCAACCTCCGCGACAACGCCGCCAGAAATCCTTCTTGCTACCTATTGAGCATGCGTTGGTTTTCCCTTGAAGAGGAAAGGGTGATGCAGCAAAGTAGCATAAGTATTCCCCTCAATTTTTGAGAACCAAGGTATCAATCCAGTAGGAGTTCACACGCAAGTCCCTAGTACCTGCACAAACAAACAAGAACCTCGCAACCAATGCGAAAAAGGGGTTGTCAATCCCTTCATGGTCACTTACGAAAGTGAGATCTGATAGAGATAATAAGATAAATATTTTTGGTATTTTTTGTATAGATTGGAAAATAAAGATTGCAAAATAAACAACGAGAGAAATAGAAAATTGATAGGAAAATAATATGATGGAAGATAGACCCGGGGGCCATAGGTTCCACTAGTGGCTTCTCTCAAGATAGCAAATTCTACGGTGGGTGAACAAATTACTGTCGATCAATTGATAGAAAAGCGCATAGTTATGAAAATATCTAGGCATGATCATGTATATAGGCATCACGTCCATGAAAAGTAGACCGAAACGATTCTCCATCTACTACTATTACTCCACACATCGACCGCTATCCAGCATGCATATAGAATATTAAGTTCATAAGAACAGAGTAACGCGTTAGGCAAGATGACATGATGTAGAGGGATAAATTCATGCAATATGATATAAACCCCATCTTTTTATCCTCGATGGCAATGATACAATACGTGCCTTGCTTCCCCTGTTGTCACTGGGAAAGGACACCGCAAGATTGAACCCAAAGCTAAGCACTTCTCCGATTGCAAGAAAGATCAATCTAGTAGGCCAAACCAAACTGATAATTCGAAGAGACTTGCAAAGATATTAAATCATGCATAAAAGAATTCAGAGAAGAATCAAATATTGTTCATAGATAATCTTGATCATAAACCCACAATTCATCGGATCTCGACAAACACACCGCAAAAAGAATTACATCAATTGATCTCCAAGAGAATCGAGGAGAACTTTGTATTGAGATCCAAAGAGAGAGAAGAAGCCATCTGGCTAATAACTATGGACCCGAAGGTCTGTGGTAAACTACTCACACATCATCGGAGAGGCTATGGTGTTGATGTAGAAGGCCTCCGTGGTCGATTCCCCCTCTGGCGGAGCGCCAAAAAAGGCCCCAAGATGGGATCTCACAGGTACAGAAGGTTGCGACGGTGGAAATAGGGTTTCATGGTGCTCTCGGATATTTTCGGGGTATATGTGTATATATAGGCGAAAGAAGTAGGTCAGCGAAGCCACGAGGGCCCACTAGGGTGGGGGCGCACCTACCCCCCTGGGCGCGCCCTCCTACCTCATAGCCGCCTCGTTTCTTCCTTGACGTCCACTCCAAGTCTCCTGGATTGGGTTTGTTCCAAAGCTAACTCTCCCAAAGGTTTCATTCCGTTTGGATTCTGTTTGATATTCATTTTCTGCGAAACACTGAAATAGGCAAAAACAGCAATTTGCACTGGGCCTTTGGTTAGTAGGTTAGTCCGAAAACTAATATAAAAGTGCATAACAAAGCCCATTAAACATCCAAAACAGATAATATAATAGCATGGAACAATCAAAAATTATAGATACGTTGGAGACGTATCAGTGGCCTCCTTGCTTCTTTCTTGACGTCCACTCCAAGTCTCCTAGATCATGTTTGTTCCAAAAATAACTCTCTTGAAGGTTTTATTCAGTTTGGATTCCGTTTGATATTCCTTTTCTACGAAACACTAAAATAGGCAAAAAAAACAGCAATTTGCACTGGGCCTTTGGTTAGTAGGTTAGTCCCAAAAATAATATAAGAAGGTATATTAAAGCCCATTAAACATCCAAAATAGATAATATAATAGCATGGAACAATCATAAATTATAGATACGTTGGAGACGTATCAAGCATCCCCAAGCTTAATTCCTGCTCATCCTCGAGTAGGTAAATGATAAAAACAGAATTTTTATGTGGAATGCTACCTAGCATAATTCTCAATGTAATTCTCTTTATTGTGGCATGAATGTTCAGATCCGAAATATTCAAGACAAAAGTTTAATATTGAGATAAAAATAATAATACTTCAAGCATACTAACAAAGCAATCATGTCTTCTCAAAATAACATGGCCAAAGAAAGTTATCCCTACAAAATCATATAGTCTGACTATGCTCTATCTTCATCACACAAAGTATTTAATCATGCACGACCCCGATGACAAGCCAATCAATTGTTTCATAATTTTGATGTTCTCAAACTTTTTCAATCTTCACGTAATATATGAGCGTGAGCCATGGACATATCACTATATGTGGAATAGAGTGGTGGTTGCGGAGAAGACAAAAAAGGAGAAGATAGTCTCACATCAACTAGGCATATCAACGGGCTATGGAGATGCCCAGCAATAGATATCAATGTGAGTGAGTAGGGATTGCCATGCAACAGATGCACTAGAGCTATAAGTGTATGAAAGCTCAACAAAAGAAACTAAGTGGGTGTGCATCCAACTCGCTTGCTCACGAAGACCTAGGGAATTTTCAGGCAGCCCATTATTGGAATATACAAGCCAAGTTCTATAATGAAAGATTCCCACTGGTACAAGAAAGTGACAACATAAGAGACTCTCTATCATGAAGATCATGGTGCTACTTTCAAGCACGAGTGTGGTAAAAGGATAGTAACATGGTGCTACTTTGAAGCACGATTGTGGTAAAAGGATAGCATCCCCAAGCTTGGGCTTTTGGTTGTCCTTTAATATTACCTTGGGGTTCCATGGGCATACCCAATCTTAGGCTCTTTCCACTCCTTATTCCAAAATCCATCAAATCTTTACCCAAAACTAGGAAACTTCACAACACAAAACTCAACAGAAAATGTCATGAGCTCCGTTAGTATAAGAAAACAAACAACCACTTCAAGGTACTGTAATGAACTCATTCTTTATTTATATTGGTGTTAAACCTACTGTATTCCAACTTCTCTATGGTTCATACCCCCCCGATACTAGTCATAGATTCATCAAAATAAGCAAACAACACACAAAAAACAGAATCTATCAAAAACAGAACAGTCTGCAGTAATCTGTAGGTTTCGAATACTTACGTAACCCCAAAAATTCAGAAATAAATTTGTAGACGTGAGGAATTTGTCTATTAATCATCTGCAAAAAGAATCAACCTAATCGCGCTCTCCAGTAAAAAATGGCAGCTAATCTCGTGAGCGCTAAATTTTCTGTTTTTTACAGCAAGATCGCAAAGACTTCCCCCAAGTCTTCCCAAAGGTTCTACTTGGCACAAACACTAATTAAAAACATAAAAACACATCTAAACAGAATCTAGATGAATTATTTATTACTAAAAAGGAACAAAAAGCAAGAAAGAAAAATAAAATTGGGTTGCCTCCCAACAAGCGCTATCGCTTAACGCCCCTAGCTAGGCATAAAAACAAGAATAGATCTAGGTATTGTCATCTTTCGTATGAAATCCATAAGTGGCTCTCATAATAGATTCATAAGGTAATTTAATTTTCTTTCTAGAAAACTGTTCCATGCATTTTTTTAATGGAAATTGGAATCTAATATTTCCTTCTTTCATATCAATAATTGCACCAATCGTTCTAAGGAAAGGTCTACCAAGAATAGTAGGACATGTAGGATTGCAATATATATCAAGAACAATGAAATCTACGGGCACATAATTCCTATTTGCAACAATAATAACATTATTAATACTTCCCATAGGTTTCTTAATGGTGGAATCTGCA
Source organism: Triticum aestivum (assembly GCF_018294505.1). NCBI lineage: Eukaryota > Viridiplantae > Streptophyta > Magnoliopsida > Poales > Poaceae > Triticum > Triticum aestivum. The sequence continues at coordinate 303,249,504 of NC_057806.1, read as the reverse complement.
AGATGCAAATTTAAAGAACAATCATCAAATTCACGGAAACCTAACACATCACATAAAGTTTTTGGAATCGTGGAAACACTAGCACCCAAATCACGTAAAGTATAGCATTCATGATCTCTAATTTTAATTTTAATAGTAGGTTCCCACTCATAATAAAGTTTTCTAGGGATAGAAACTTCTAATTCAAGCTTTTCTTCATAAGATTGCATTGAAGCATCAACGATATGTTTGGTAAAAGCTTTATTTTGAAAATAAGCAAGGGGAGAATTTAACACGGATTGTGAGGGAGTCCTGGATAAGGGGTCTCCGGATAGCCGGACTATATCCTTTGGCCGGACTGTTGGACTATGAAGACACAAGATTGAAGACTTCGTCCTGTGTCCGGATGGGACTCTACTTGGCGTGGAAGGCAAGCTAGGCAATACGGATATGTACATCTCCTCCTTTGTAACCGACCTTGTGTAATCCTAGCCCCCTCCGGTGTCTATATAAACCGGAGGGTTTTAGTCCGTAGGGCAATAGACAATCATACCATAGGCTAGCTTCTAGGGTTTACCCTCTCCGATCTCGTGGTAGATCAACTCTTGTTCTACTCATATTATCAAGAATAATCAAGCAGGACGTAGGGTTTTACCTCCATCAAGAGGGCCCGAACCTGGGTAAAACATCGTGTCCCCTGCCTCCTGTTACCATCCGCCTTAGATGCACAGTTCGGGACCCCCTACCCGAGATCCGCTGGTTTTGACACCGACATTGGTGCTTTCATTGAGAGTTCCTCTGTGTCGTCATCATTAGGCTTGATGGCTCCTTCAATCATTGATAGCGATGCAGTCCAGGGTGAGACTTTTCTCCCCGGACAGATCTTTGTATTTGGCGGCTTCACACTGCGGGCCAACTTGCTTGGCCATCTGGAGCAGATCGAGAGTTATGCCCCTGGCCACCAGGTCAGGTTTGGAAGTTTAAACTACACGGTCGATATCCGCGGAGACTTGATCTTCGACGGATTCGAGCCCCTGCCTTGTGCGCCACATGGTCACGATCAGCATGATTTAGCTCTACCATCGGACAGTGTTCAGGAGATCGCGCCAGCAACCGCTCCGACTCTCAATTCGGAACCAGTTGTGCCATCCATGGACGGGTGGATAGACCCCGACACGGAGGCCGTATCCTCAGCGGCGATCGAGCCGAATATCGACCTTACCCTTCACGAGAGCCGTGATGCCAAGCTGACGGATCCTTCCCCGGCCACAGACTCCAAACCGCCTGCGCCCGTGCCTATCGAATCCGACTGGGCGCCGATCATGGAGTTTACCTCTGCGGATATCTTTCAGCACTCGCCCTTCGGCGACATACTGAACTCATTAAGGTCTCTCTCCTTGTCAGGAGAGTCCTGGCCGAACTATGTCCGGCAGGATAGGGATGTGGATGACGAAGAAATTCACCGCCCACCCACCACCCACTTAGTAGCCACTGTCGATGATTTAACCGACATGCTCGACTTCGACTCTGAAGACATCGACGGCATGGACGACAATGCAGGAGGCGAACAAGAACCACTGCCCACATGGCACTGGACACCCACCTCATCATATGACATATATATGGTGGACACACCCAAAGAAGGCAATGGCGATGGGATAGCGGAGGATGACCCCTCCAAGAAGCAACCCAAGCGCCGATGTCAGCAGCGCCGCTCTAAGTCTTGCCAAAGCAAAAGCGGTGACACCAGCACAGGAGATAATAGCACTCCGGACAGTGCCGAAGACGACAACAATCCCCTCCAGCAAGATTTAGGGTAGGAGGATGGAGAAGCCAGCCCTCCCAAGAGAGCGGCAGATGGAGAGGCAGAGGATAATTACATGCCTCCCTCCGAAGACGAGGTAAGCCTCGACGATGATGAATTCGTCGTGCCTGAGGATCCCGTCGAACAAGAGCGCTTCAAGCGCCGGCTTATAGCCACGGCAAATAGCCTTAAGAAAAAGCAACAGTAGCTTCAAGCTGATCAGGATTTGCTAGCCGACAGATGGACTGAAGTCCTTGCGGCCGAGGAATATAAACTCGAACGTCCCTCCAAGAGTTACCCAAAGCGCAGGTTGCTACCCCGACTAGAGGAGGAAGCACCAAAACCTACATCTCTAGCGTATGACGCGGCCAATCGGCCACCTCGTGGCCGCGACAGAGAGGCATTTCAGCCAAAAGCTCAGCCCGCACTCCGACGCCACTCAAATAAAAATGTCAAGGCATGGGGAAATATGCCAGACCTGCGAGACGTATTGGAGGAAAAAGCAAAGCACGCAAGATCAATCTACGGATCACAAGGGCGCGCTACTATGCGAGACAATAACCGGCACGCCGGATACAGTAAAAGTAATTCCAGTCGGGCCGAACACAGCGGGCAAGACTCAATTGAGCTGTGTCGCGATATAGCCCAGTACAGAGGCGCCGCACACCCCCTATGCTTCACAGACGAAGTAATGGATCACCAAATCCCAGAGGGTTTCAAACCCGTAAATATCAAATCATACGACAGCACAACAGATCATGCGGTATGGATCGAGGATTTCCTCCTGCACATCCACATGGCCCGCGGTGACGATCTACACGCCATCAAATACCTCCCAATCAAACTCAAAGGACCAGCTCGGCATTGGCTCAACATCTTGCCAGCAGAGTCCATTGGCTGTTGGGAAGATCTGGAAGCCGCATTCCTCGACAACTTCCAGGGCACTTATGTGCGACCACCAGATGCCGATGACTTGAGCCACATAATTCAGCTGCGAGAGGAATCGGCCAGGCAATTCTGGACACGGTTCCTAACAAAGAAAAATCAAATCGTCGACTGTCCGGATGCAGAGGCCCTAGCAGCTTTTAAGCACAACATCCGCGACGAGTGGCTCGCCCGGCACCTTGGCTAGGAAAAGCCAAAATCTATGGCAACCCTCACGACACTCGTGACCCGCTTTTGTGCAGGAGAGGACAGCTGGCTGGCTCGCAGTAATAACATATCAAAGGACCATGGTACTTCAGATACCAAGGGCGGCAATGGCAGGTCACGTCGCAACAAACATATGCGCCGCATCAACAACGACAATACCGAGGATACGACAGTCAATGCCGGATTCAAAGGCTCCAAACCCGGTCAGTGGAAAAAGCCATTCAAAAGAAGCACTCCGGGCCCGTCCAGTTTGGACCGTATACTCGATCGCTCATGCCAAATACACGGCACCCCCGACAAGCCAGCCAACCACACCAACAGGGATTGTTGGGTGTTCAAGCAGGCCGGCAAGTTAAATGCCGAAAACAAAGACAAGGGGTCACATAGCGATGACGAGGAGGAGCCCCGACAGCCGAACACCGGAGGACATAAGAGGTTCCCCCCACAAGTGCGGACGGTGAAAATGATATACGCAACCCACATCCCCAAGAGGGAGCGGAAGCATGCGCTAGGGGACGTATATGCGTTGGAGCCAGTCGCCCCAAAGTTCAACCCATGGTCCTCTTGTCTGATCACCTTCGATCGTACGGACCACCCCACAAGTATCCGTCATGGCGGATTCGCCGCACTGGTCCTAGACCCAATCATTGACGGATTTCACCTCACTCGAGTCCTTATGGATGGCGGCAGCAGCCTGAACCTGCTTTATCAGGACACAGTGCGCAAAATGGGTATAGACCCCTCAAGGATCAAACCCACAAAAACGACCTTCAAAGGCGTCACGCCAGGTGTAGAGGCCCATTGCACAGGCTCAGCCACACTGGAAGTGGTCTTCAGATCCCCGGATAACTTCCGAAGCGAGGAGTTAATCTTCGATATAGTCCCGTTCCGCAGTGGCTATCATGCACTGCTCGGGCGAACCGCATTTGCGAGATTCAATGCGGTACCGCATTATGCATATCTCAAGCTCAAGATGCCAGGACCTCGGGGGGTCATCAAAATTAATGGAAACACAGAGCACTCTCTCCGTACGGAGGAGCACACTGCGGCCCTCGCAGCAGAAGCGCAAAGCAGCCTCTTAAGGCAATCCACCAGTTCGGCGATTAAAGACCCGGACACCTTCAAGCGCGCCCGGAGTAATCGGCAACAAGACCGCCTGGCACGTTCCGAGCTTGCATAGCAATGCGGCCCCGCCCCAGCCCCAGCCAAACGGCGAAATTCGTGCCACGCGTACACAACTATGCATTGAAAATACCATGGGCAGAGGTGGGGAGGGGGGCACGACTACGGCACGCCCCAAGACGCGGCTCAACCGCACTAGGGGCTTCCCACTTTGTTATTTTTCTCTCTTTCAAGACTTTAATCTCTGGAAACCCTGTCCGGCAGTATGATTGCCGGACACATGATGCAACAACCAAGGAGGCAGAAAGCTACGTCGCACCACTGAGCTCCCAGGTGGATTCTGATAACGAGTGAAATACTTGCTTTAAATACCATTCCTCAGCTTGCCCTTGGAGGTTACACGTCAAATAGTCCTACTTTCTGCTTATCGCACTACTTGTATCATTCTGCTTTAACGCATTTTTTTGAATAAACAATGCATAGCACTGGACTATTATCGCATTCTCTATTCTTCTTTTATATATATATATATGTTCATTCATGACATCCAGCACCCGTACACTCTGGTACAGCCAGTACGCTAGGGGCTTAAGCATACCCCATAATACGGCGTGAGAAGTACGAACACTTTCGACAGTGCGGCACCCCGAACTTATAGCATTATATGCATCTGCTCTGAATCATGTCTTGGGTCAATAGTTGGGTTTGCCCGGCTCCCATGTTTTGGTACCTTACGTTCCGCTATATCGGCTAAGGTAGCACTGGGAGAACTACTACGATTGTGCCCCGGTTCAGCCGGGCTAAGCACCTCAGTAGAGAAAGCTAAAACTGACTGTCATGATAAGGCGAGAGCTGGTCGCTGTTCGAGAGGTTTCGAGTCCCTAAAGACTTATGCCGCTTAGAGCGAGGAGTCGGCTTTGTCCGGCTTAAAGGCGTGTATAGCGCCCCGAATTCGGCCTTCCGAATACTAGGGGCTTCACCAAAATTTAAAATTATAGAATCTATGGCTAAGTGAGAGTGATAAAGCATTATAGTCTGATTGCCTTGTTCGTTGTGCTGAGCACCTCCCTCGAAGGACACAAAAATGGGAAAAAGAGTGCTCAGGTTTATCCCGAACACCCCAGCACTCATGGCATGGGGGAAGAAGCCGACGACTAGCCATCTCTCAGATTTGATAAGTAGCCGAACAGAAGGTAATATTTTAAATTCAAACAAGCTTTGCATAGCGCATATGAACAAGTTTTCATAATACAGGATCACACGAGCAAGTTCATTCAAATATTACATCTTTCACACACTCATCCGCTACAAGATGGGAACCCTTCAGGACACCCTCATAATACATCTCGGGGTGGCAATGCTCCTTGCCCTGCGGCGGCCCCTCCTTCACTAGCTTCTCAGTGTTCATCTTGGCCCAGTGCACCTTTGCACGAGCAAAAGCCCGGCGGGCACCTTCGATACAGACGGACCGCTTGATGACTTCCAGCCGTGGGCAGGCATCCACAAGCCGCCTCACTAGGCCGAAATAGCTGTTGGGAAGGGAGTCGCCAGGCCACATCCGGACTATAAAGCCCTTCATGGCCTGTTCGCCCGCCTTGTGTAGCTCGACCAGTTGCTTCAGCTGGTCGCTCATAGGCATCGGGTGTTCGGTCCTAGTATACTGAGACCAGAACAACTTCTCCGTCGAGCTTCCCTCCTCGGCCTGCTAATATCTCGTGGCATCCGACACGCTGCGGGGCAAATCTGCGAATGCTCCTGGAGAGCTCCGGACTCGGGTAAGTAACAAGTAATTTACTTTTACATGCTTGCTTTGCGTATTGAATGCCTTACCCGCCGCTATCTTCCTCATCGCTTCAATCTCCTGGAGGGCCTTTTGGGCTTCAGCCTTGGCATTCTTTGCGCTCTCGAGGGCCGCGGCAAGCTTGGACTCTCGTGTCTTCGAGTCAAGCTCCAAAGCCCCGTGCTTCTTCACGAGAGCCCGGAGCTCTTGCTGCACCTCGCCCACCCGTGCCTCTTGCCTCTCCCGCTCGGTGCGCTCCTTGGCCGCTTTGTTTTTGGCCTCGGACAGCGCTTGCTTTAGGGTCGCCACTTCAGTCGTGGCCCCTGGCACATTCATGATGATCCTGTCATTTCGCAACCACATTTTCTTTTATATATAGACAAGGTATTACTTACCTTTGTTCTCCTCTAGCTGCCTCTTGGCAAGGTCGAGCTCTTTCTCGGACCCCTCGAGGTCCTGCTTCAGTGTGGCGACCTCCGCAGTCAGTGTGGCAAAGGTCAGCAGCAAAGCCTGCATACGCATACAGACATACTTATTTTAGACTCCTGCGGATATTATTTGATCCTCTATTTGGCTTTTCTTTGTGAACACCAAACAGAGCAGCAGGGGCTACTGTCTATGCGGTAATATTTTCCCATTTTCTAAATACTTACCTCAAAGCATGTTAGAAGGCTGGCACAAGTTCAGTCAGTCCGCTCTTGGCGGACTGAACCTTCTTGATCACTGCACTCATAATAGTGTGGTGCTCTTCAGCGATGGAAGCGCCGCGAAGTGCTCCCAGCAGGTTGTCTGGTGCCTCTGGATGGACAGAGGGCCGCCTGCTCGAGTCCGGAACCACTGGAGGTTCCGGCGCGGTGTTCGGCTGAGAGCCGAACTTGGAGCCCCCGGGAGCCTTGCCCCCTTTGCTCCTGGAGTCCGGGAGGTCGCCTTGAGGCGCCTCCGGGACCGTCTCCCCCCGGCTCGGTGCCCCTTGAGACAATACCTCGGCATTGTCCGTAGGGCAAGGGGAGGAGGCGGTTGGAAGTGTATCACTATTCATGTCCAACGAGTCCAAGGAACCGTCCGACGATGATACATCGATACGGGCTTGGGGCGGACTGCATAATCATATTCGACGTTAGGAGAAGCAGTGCGACAAAGGTATCCTATGAGTTACTCTGGTATTCGAATACTTACGACTTCGCGAGGGGCTTGGCCTTGAGCAGCCACTCGTCTTCGCCGTCGGCGGCGGTGGTGGAGCAGTCCGAAAGGAGAGTCCTTCCCTTCTTGGACCCTTCGGCCTCCCCAGTTGGGGCGGCTTTCCTTTCCTTGTCTCCCTCGGCTGGGGGGGGGGGATCTTCATCATCCTTCTCCTTGTTTTCACGGGAGGAGGGTGTCTCGGTGTTGTCGGACGATGAGTCCGATACCACCTGGCGCCGGGAACTCTTTCGGGTTCCCTTGGCCTTCTTCTTGGTCTTGTCCGGCACCTCATAAGGAGCCGGAGTCTGCATCTCCGTCAGGAGAGCGTCCGCAGGGTCTTCGGGCAGAGGGGCCGGATAGTTGATCTGCTCCGATGTCTTCACCTAGTCCTGTCAAAGGCATGGGAGCTCAGACCCCGCACATGGTTAAGCTATGGGAAATTAATACCCTGCCAGATGTACAGAACTTACCGGATTCGCATGGTGCTTCGCGCTTAGCCCACGGTCCTCGGTAAGAGAAGGAGGGACCTCGGCGCCCTTGAATAGCACCCTCCAGACGTCTTTATGTGTCGTGTCGAAGAGCTCGCTGAGAGTCTGGAGCTGGGCCGGGTCGAACTCCCATAAGTTGATGTCCCGTTGTTGACACGGGAGGATCCGGTGGAAGAGCATGACCTGGACTATGTTGACAAGCTTAAGTTTCTTGCTTGTCATGTTCCGGATACACTTCTGGAGTCCGTCCAGCTCCACCGATGAACCCCAGGACAGGCCCTTCTCCTTCCAGGAAGTGAGCCGCGTGGGGATTCCGGATCGAAACTCGGGGGCCGCCACCCAGTTGGTGTCGCGCGGCTCGGTGATGTAGAACCACCCCGATTGCCACCCCTTTATGGTCTTCACGAAGGAGCCCTCGAGCCATATAACGTTGGGCATCTTGCCCACCATGGCTCCGCCGCATTCCGCTTGTTGGCCGCCCACCACCTTCGGTTTGATATTGAAGGTCTTCAGCCATAGGCCGAAGTGGGGCCGGATGCGGAGGAAGGCCTCGCACACGACGATGAACGCCAAGATGTTGAGGATGAAGTTCGGGGACAGATCATGAAAGTCCATCCCATAATAGAACACGAGGCCGCGGACAAATGGATTGAGGCGAAACCCTAGTCCGCGGACGAAGTGGGGGAGGAAGACCACCCTTTTGTGAGGTTCTGGGGTAGGGATGACCTGCCCCGCGGCTGGCAGCCGGTGCGCGATATCCGCGGCTAAGTATCTGGTTCCATGTAGCTTTTTGATGTGTCCCTCCGTGACGGAGGAGGCCATCCAGTTGCCTCCCGCTCCGGACATGTTTGGAGAGAGTTGAGGAGAAGGATGTGGACTTGGGCTTTGGAGCTCGAGTGCGCGAGAATGGATGAGAAAGGAGGAAGAAGGCGTGGGAAGAAAAAAGGTGAGATCTTATCCCTTTATAAGGGCGGACTAAACTATGCGCCCCCACTAGCCTGGTAAAACTCGCTTGTCCCCCAAGCATCGTAATTAATGGTGCAGTTGGGTTACCCACGTCCGTATTGATGAGAATCCTGTAATAAGGGGAACACGATCTCTGCTTTGACAAGACGTGTCAAGAAACCGCCTCGCATTATGTGCGGGGCTGGTTAAAGAAAAATGGTTCGAATAATTACCGGGCCATGGCATGATGTCATGCTGCCAAAACGTGTCAGCAGATTAGATTTGTGGAAATATTATTCTCTCTACGGTGGTATGTGGAACTTATTTTGCAGGGTCGGACACTATCCTTGTATTCAAACTCTTCTGTGGTGTATTCGGAGGAGGAACCCGCCTTGCAATGCCGAAGACAACACTGCGCGCCGGACTCATCGTCATTGAAGCCTAGTTCAGGGGCTACTGAGGGAGTCCTGGATTAGGGGGTCTCCGGACAGCCGGACTATATCCTTTGGCCGGACTGTTGGACTATGAAGACACAAGATTGAAGACTTCGTCCCGTGTCCGGATGGGACTCTACTTGGCGTGGAAGGCAAGCTAGGCAATACGGATATGTATATCTCCTCCTTTGTAGACGACCTTGTGTAACCCTAGCCCCCTCCGGTGTCTATATAAACCGGAGGGTTTTAGTCCATAGGACAATAGACAATCATACCATAGGCTAGCTTCTAGGGTTTAGCCTCTCCGACCTCGTGGTAGATCAACTCTTGTACTACTCATATTATCAAGAATAATCAAGCAGGACGTAGGGTTTTACCTCCATCAAGAGGGCCCGAACCTGGGTAAAACATCATGTCCCCTGCCTCTTGTTACCATCCGCCTTAAACGCATAGTTTGGGACCCCCTACCCGAGATCCGCCGGTTTTGACACCAACAGATTGCAACAAGAAAATACAATCTATCAAAGAGTAATTATCACAATTAGATTCCTTGAAATCCAAATTGTGGGTTCATTGCTATGTAAAGTTTTGACCTCTTCAATCCCACTTTTACCAATTTTTGCATCAAGATCTAAAAACTCCGAATCATTGGGACGCCTTTTAGCTAAAGTTGACTCATCTCCAGTCCCATCATTATCAAGATTCATATTGCAAAACAAAGATTTAACAGGATATACATCAATCACTTTTAGATCTTCATCCTTATTGTCGTGAAAACTAGAAGAACATGCTTTTATAATGCAATATTTTTTAGCATGCATCCTAGCGGTTCTTTCTTTGCACTCGTCAATGGAAATTCTCAGAGATTTGAGAGACTCATTGATATCATGCTTAGGTGGAATAGATCTAAGTTTCAAAGAATCAACATCAAGAGAAATTCTATCCACGTTCCTAGCCAACTCATCAATCTTAGGCAATTTTTCTTCAAGCAAAGCATTGAAATTCTTTTACGAAATCATAAATAAATTGTTTCAGTGCTTTCATTGAAGAAAAATTGTCTAAGATTGATGAGTTGGCTAGGAACATGGATAGAATTTCTCTTGATGTTGATTCTTTGAAACTTATATCTATTCCACCTAAGCATGATATCAATGAGTCTCTCAAAGCTATGAGAATTTCCGTTGATGAGTGCAAAGAAAGAACCGCTAGGATGCGTGCTAAAAAAGATTGCTTTGTAAAAGCATGTTCTTCTAGTTTTGATGATAATAAGGATGAAGATATAAAAGTAATTGATATGTCCCCTATTAAATCTTTGTTTTGCAATATGAATCTTGATAATGATGGGACTGGAGATGAGTCAACTTTAGTTAAAAGGTGTCCCAATGATTTGGAGTTTTTAGATCTTGATGCAAAAATTGATAAAAGTGGGATTGAAGAGGTCAAAACTTTACATAGGAATGAACCCACTATTTTGGATTTCAAGGAATTTAATTATGATAATTTATCTTTGATAGACTGTATTTCCTTGTTGCGATCCGTGCTAAATTCCCCGCATGCTTATAGTCAAAATAAAGCTTTTACCAAACATGACTAAAACTCTGTTTTCCCCTTCATCCGGGTACATATTGGGTCACCGGAAGGGGTTCCAGGCAACCCCCGGGAAGCTATATATGGGCCTAATGGGCCAAGAGGGGAAACACACCAGCCACTAAGGGGCTGGTGCCCCCCCATATGGGCTGGCCAAATTCGAGAAGGAAAGGAAAAAGGGAATAGGATTCCTCCTTCCCCTTCTTCCCTTCTGACTTCGAATAGGAATAGGAAAGGGGGAGGCCGAATTGGGAGGACCCCAAGTAGGATTCCTCCAACTTGGGGCGCCCCCTTGGCTGCCTATCCTCCCCTCCAACCTATATATATGTGGGGTGACACAGCTAGAACACACAACAAACATTGATAGCCGTGTGCGGTGCCCCCCTCCACAGTTTACGCCTCCGGTCATATTCACGTAGTGCTTAGGCGAAGCCCTGCGCGGATCACTTCACCATCACCGTCACCATGTCGTCGTGTTGACGGAACTCTCCCTCAACACTTTGCTGGATCAAGAGTTTGAGGTACGTCATCGAGCTGAACATGTGCAGAACTCGGAGGTGCCATACGTTCGGTGCTTGATCGGTCGGAACAAGAAGTTTGACTACATCAACCGCATTGTCAAACGCTTCCGCTTTCGGTCTAAAAGGGTACGTGGACACACTCTTCCCCTCTCGTTGCTATGCATCTCCTAGATAGATCTTGCGTGAGCGTAGGAAATTTTTGAAATTGCATGCTACGTTCCCCAACAAGTTCATACGGTGTCGTCTCAACGGATTTAGATGTTGCCCTATTTAATGGGAATGCAATTATCTCTAATGCATAACCCCAAAACTATAGTGGTAAATCGGTAAGAGACATCATAGAACGCACCATATCTAATAAAGTACGGCTACGACGTTCGGACACACCATTACGCTCTGGTGTTCCAGGTGGCGTGAATTGTGAAACAATTCCACATTATTTTAAATGAAGGCCAAATTCATAACTCAAATATTCGTCTCCGCGATCAGATCATAGAAACTTTATTTCTTGTTACGATGATTCTCCACTTCACTTTGAAATTCTTTCAACTTTTCAAATGTTTCAGCCTTGTGTTTCATTAAGTGGATATACCCATACCTACTGAAATCATCTGCAACACTCATCGAACCACATACATCGCTGAGTATTATTTCCAATAAATCATTAGCTCACTCCATTGTTCCGGAAAACAGAGTTTTAGCCATCTTGCCCATGATTCATAATCAAGTGATTCCAAAAGTCCATCTTCATGGAGTTTCTTCACGCGCTTTACACCAATATGACCTAAATAGCAGTGCCACAAATATGTTGCACTATCATTATCAACTTTGCATCTTTTGGCATCAATATTATGAATATGTGTATCACTACGGGCGAGATTCAATAAACTATTCACATTGGGTGTATGACCATAGAAGGTTTTATTCATGTAAACAGAACAACAATTATTCTCTAACTTAAACGAATAAGCATATTGCAATAAACATGATCTAATCATATTCATGCTCAATGCAAACACCAAATAACATTTATTTAGGTTCAAAAGTAATCCCGAAGTTCGAGGGAGTGTGCGATGGTGATCATATCAACCTTGGAATCATTTACAACACACATCGTCACCTCGCTTTTAACTAGTCTCTGTTTATTTTTCAACTCCGGTTTTGAGTTACTAATCTTAGCAACTGAACCAGCATCAAATACCGAGGGGTTGCTGTCAGTGTCAAAACCGGCGGATCTCGGGTAGGGGGTCCCGAACTGTGCGTCTAAGGTTGATGGTAACAGGAGACAGGGGACACGATGTTTACCCAGGTTTGGGCCCTCTCTATGGAGGTAATACCCTACGTCATGCTTGATTGATATTGATGAGTATGAGTATTACAAGAGTTGATCTACCTCGAGATCGTAATGGCTAAACCCTAGAAGTCTAGCATGCATGACTACGGTATTGAGTATATCCTTTCCGGACTACACCCTCCGATTTATATAGACACCAGGGGGATCTAGGGTTACATAGAGTCGGTTACATAAGATGGAATCTTCATAGTTGTTTGCCAAGCTTGCCTTCCATGCCAAGGAGAGTCTTATCTGGACACGGGTACAGTCTTCGGTCTTCATATCTCCACAGCCCATCAGTCCGGCCCATAGATAACAGGTCGGACGCCCGAGGACCCCTTAGTCCAGGACTCCCTCAGTAGCTCCTGAACCTGGCTTCAATGACAAGGTATCTGGTACGTAGTGCTGTCTTCGGCATTGCAAGGCGGGTTCCTCCTTCCGAACTCCCGAATAGTCTCCAGACGAATTGAACGTATCTGGACCTGTAACACACACCGCACACAACTGCAGAGAGAATATAATAACACATGAGTCCAATCTGCTGACAACTTTAGTAATGTGACGTCACGCCTGTCCGGTCATAATTTCGAATCGTTTTTCGCCCCACGTTTCGAGACGCGGTTGTCATTGGCACGTCTTGTCAAAGCAGAGATCGTGTCCCCTTATTACGGGATTCTCATCAATATGAGCGTGGGTAACCCAACCGTGTCGTTTACACAGCCCTTGGGAGTAGGCGAATTTTAAGGCGAATGGGGGGGCGTTCGATATTCACCGCCCTTATAAGGAGATAAGATTCCCCTTTCTTCTCCCACGCTTTCCTCCTGCCTCTCCGTTCTCGAGCCCCAACACCCAAGTCCTCATTCGTTCCCATTCAAACAAACACCCAACCATGTCCGGATCCGGAGCCGGCAGCAAGTGGATGGCCTCCTCCATTAAGAGGAAAGATATAGAGGAGCTCCGAGAGGCCGGATACCTGGCCAAGGAGATCGTTCACCGACTTCTGGCCAAGGGACAAATCGTCCCCACCCCCGAGCCTCATGAGAGAGTGGTGTTCCCCATGCATTTTGTTCGCGGGCTGGGATTCCCTCTCCACCTGTTTGTCAATGGACTGATGTTTTATTATGGGCTAGATTTCCATGATCTATCCCCCAACTTTATCCTCAACATCTCGGCATTTATAGTTGTGTGTGAGGCCTTTCTCCACATCCGACCTCATTTCGGCCTATGGCTGAAGACCTTCAATGTGAAGCCGAAGGTGGTGAGCGGTCAACAGGCAGAGTGCGGAGGAGCTATGTTGGGTAAGATGCCCAACGTCACCTGGCTCGAAGGTTCTTTCATGGAAACGGTGAAGGGGTGGCAATCGAGGTGGATCTACATCACCGAGCCGCGCGACACCAACTGGACGGCGGCCCCGAATTCTGATCCGGAGCTCCAATGTGGCTCACCTCCTGGCAAGAGAAGGGTCTAACCTGGGGTCCTCCGGGCGAGCTGACAGGGCTCCAGACGTGTGTGCACAATATGATATCCAACAAGATCAAGCTTGTCGATGTGATCCAGGTTATGCTCATCTGCCGGATCCTCCCGTGCCAACGCCGGACTTTCCATTTGTGGAAATTCGATCCGGCCAAGCACCAGATGCTGCTAGAGCTCTTCGGCACAACACACGAGGATATCTGGAAAGTGCATTTCAAGGCCGGTGATACGCCACCGCCTACAACCGAGGATCATGGGCTTAGCTCAAAGCGCCAAGCCAATTCGGTAAGTTCTTTCACGCTCTCAAGGCATAATCTTTACTAGCGTATTGTGAGAAAGAAGTCTAAGCTCTCCTATCAATTTTTTACTTAGGCCTAGATCGACATAGCGAGGAGGATTAACTGTCTAGCCCCGCTACCCGAAGACAAAGAGACCCCACTCCCGACGAAGATGTTGTTCCCGGCGCCTTATGAGGTGCCAGAGAAGAAGACCAAGAAGGCGGCCAAGGGGACCAGGAGTGGCCTTCGTCGAAAGGATACTTCGGACCTGTCATCCGAAGACGAGACAGACCCTTCGATCGCCGAAGACGGCGGTGAGGAGGAGGAAGAAAACAACTCCCCCTCTGAGGGGGGGAGGAAGAAAAGGGTGGCCTCCACGAACCTGGAGGCGAAGGCACCCAAGAGGGGGAAGAGCTCCCTCGCGGATAACTTCGCGTGGGATGTCGATAGCAGTCCAGAACGAATGCCCTGGACCAAGCCTCGGGCCACTTTGTAAGTACCAAAGACCTTATGCTCATCCAAATGTATGGCCCTTCCCCTTTGCCATATTAATATGTTTAATTTATGCTATTGCAGTCCGTCCCGCGACTGTTCTCCGCAATCCTCGACAGAGGGCTCGCTAGACTCGAAGGAGATGGCTAGCATGTCGCCGCCACCTGCTCACTCTACCTCTCCCAAAGGCGATGACGAGGTGGTGTCCCAAAGGGCCTTCCTCGACCAAGGGGAGGCTCTGGAAATCGTCAGGCCGGCGTCCAAGGATGACTCCACGGCCGCCGGACACATGGGGGAAGAAGCCCCCATGGGGACTAGTGGTGGGGGCCGAGTTCCATTTGGCCCTCAGCCGGATATCATTCCGGAGACCTGCACGGCTCCGAAGTCCGGCGAACGGCCTTCCACGAAAGGAGGGAGTGTGCCTGTTTCGCTGGTGACCTCTGTCCGACCAGAGGTGCCGGATGATCTGTTGGAAGCACTGCAAGGTGCTTCCATTGTGGATGAACACCGTGTCCTTATGGGTATGGTGATCAAAAAGGTTCAGTCTGCCAAAAGCGGGCTGACCGAAGCCTACGCTAGCCTTTTAACAGTCTTTGAGGTAATAATAATTGTAGAAAGAATATCACAACATAGATAGTAGCCCCTGATGCTTTGTTCGGTGTTCGGAAACAAAAGCCGATTAGAGGATCAAAACAATTTTCATAGGAGTCTAACATATGATGTCTATGTAAATAAGCAGGCATCGTTGTTGGCTGCTGCCGCTCATACTACGAGGGTCTCCGAACTGAAGCGGAGCCTGGAGCAGGTCGGGGAAGAGCTCGACCTTGTGAAGAAGCAGCTGGAGGACAGCCAAGGTATGCAATAACCTATGCGTGTATGTTAGGAAGGATGAATACTTTGTGCTGACTAAAGTGTCATGGACTATGCTAGGGGCTACGACCGAGGTGGCGGCCCTCAAGAAGGCATTAGCCAAGGCCGAGGACAAAGTGGCCAAGGAACACGTTGTACGCGAAAAGCACGAGGCCCGGGTCAGCGAGGTTCAGCAAGAGCTTCAGGATGCGGTCAGGAAGTACGAGTCCCTGGAGCGTGATTCTAAGATGCAGGCGTCCGAACTTGTGGAGGACCACCAGAGCGCACAAGAGGCTCGAGCCGAGGCCCAGAGCGCCCTTCAGGAACTCCAGGTGGCTAAGAAGATTGCGGCGGGTAAGGCTTTAATTATGCAAAGCAAGTCTGTGAAGGAAACGTTCCTTTTACTTACCCGAATTTGGTGCTCTACAGGAGCGTTTACGGATTTGCCGCGCAGCGTATCCGACGCTACTGAATTATATCGAGCCAAGGAAGGGAGTTCGATGGAGAAGCTGTTTTGGTCTCAATATCTTGGACCAGAACATCCATTATCCTTCAGCGACCAGCTGAAACAGTTGGTCGAACTGCACAAGGAGGCCGAGCTGGCCATGAGGGACCTGATAGTCCGGCTATGGCCTGATGCGCCGGTACCCAGCAGCTACTTCGGGCTTGTGAAGCGGCTTGTTAGTGCCTCTCGCGACTTGAGGTCGTAAAATGGTCGGCCTGTATTGAAGGTGCCCGGATGGCCTTTGCTCGTTGCAAGATGTGGTGGGCGAAGATGGACGTCATTGAGCTGACCAGGGGGCCGCCGAAGGGCAAGGAGCACCGTACACCCGAGCGCTATTTTGCGGATGTCCTAGAGGGGTCCCGTATTGTAGCCACACAGTGCAGGCAGGACATTATTTTCAAGTGAATACACTCGTATTTTGTCTTTTATTATGACAACAAATCTGCTTTGTAATGTAATTTATGTTTTGATTGTGTCCTCCTGTGCGGCCGTGCTGTATGAAATCTGAGGGTTGGCTAGTCGTCGGCTTCTGCCCTCACGTAGGTAGTACGGAGGTGTTCGGGATGGTATCTAAACAATCTTGATCCAATTATATGGTCCTTGAAGGAGTTGTTTAGCGCAACGAACCGGGCAACCAGACTATACGGCTTGAATGCCCTCACTTAGCCATAGGAGTTTTATAATAAAACATAGGCGCAGCCCCTGGTATATGAACCAGAGTGCTGTCAGCGTCTGATCGAGAAGTACGATCCTTCGCGAAATGCGGAAAAACCTCCAACGATTTGAGACCTCCGAACAGCTGACCGACTCTCGTTGCATCATGACAGTCGGTTTTCGGCTTTCTCTACTGAGGTGCTCATCCGGTTTAGACCAGGGCACAATCGCAGTAGTTCTCCCTTTACTACCCTAGCCGATGTAGCGGAACATAGGGTAGCAAGCACAGGAGCCGGGCAACCCAACTATTGACCAAAGACACGATTCGGAGCCAATGCATATAATGCTAAATTCAAGGTGCCGAACTATACTTATAAGAAGTGTTCGGACTTTTGTTACTGTAATGTGGGGTGCTATAAAGCCCCTGGCAAACATAAAAATGTACCAAAGTGTACGGGTGCTACCTGATGGGGTTATCCACAGGGAAACTGAGAAATAGAAAAGAGAGAAAGAAAACAGAAAAGATGTAAAGGTAAAAACCTGTTTTCATTGTAATGTAATTAGTACGTCAAGGCACATTGATACAAGTAGTGCAATAAGCAACAGGCTATTTAACATGCCAAAACTAGTGGAGAGCTGCATGTGGGTCCTGGAAAACAGGTAGAGTTATCGTTAACAGAATCACCTAAAAAGTCCCCGTATGTCTGCGCTCCTCGCCATCTTGGTGTATTTATCCTTCAAGAGGACCGATAACCAGACCCCCCGATGGGGCATGTAGGATTAAAACCTGAAAGAAAACAAGCAAAATGAAAGTATGTGTGTATCCGATGTCGGTTGGGCCGTGCCATGGATCACAAGCTAGCTATGCCTCCGTTGATGCCCATGGAATTTTGAGTGCATAGTTATGTACGCGCGGCACGTATGGCACCGCTTGATCGGGACTGAGACAGAGGCCGGATTGCTAGTTGAGCTCCTAACGAGCTGAGCTCTCCTGCTACATAGTAGTTCGGACCCTCTTAAGGGTGTCCGAGGGCTCGGCAGACGAATGAAGGTTCTGCTTGAGAAGGCCGCTTTGTACTTCTGTTGCTAGGGTAGCTGTGTGCTCTTCTGTACGGAGAGAGCGTTCCGTATTGCCATTGACTGTTATGACGCCGCATGGGCCAGGCATCTTAAGCTTGAGATAAGCATAGTGTGGTACTGCGTTGAATCGAGCAAACGCAGTTCGTCTGAGCAATGCATGATGGCCGTTGCGGAATGGGACAATATTGAAGACTAACTCCTCGCTTCGAAAGTTGTCCAGAGATCCGAAGACAACCTCTAGTGTGATTGAGCCCGTACAAAGGGCCTCTATGCCTGGAATGACTCCCTTAAAGGTGGTCTTTGTAGGCTTGATCCTTGACGGGTTAATGCCCATCTTTCGCACTGTATCCTGATAGAGCAGATTGAGGCTGCTACCGCCATCCATAAGGACACGAGTCAGGTGGAACCCATCAATTATTGGGTCTAAGACCAGTGCGGCTGAGCCTCCGTGACGGATACTAGTCGGGTGATCCCGGCGATCAAAAGTGATCGGGCATGACAACCATGGATTGAATTTTGGGGCGACTGGCTCTATCGCGTAGACATCCCTGAGCGCATGCTTGCGCTCCCTCTTGGGGATGTGGGTAGCATATATCATGTTCACGTTTTGACCTAAGGGGGAAATTTCTTCTGTCCCCCTGTGTTCGGTTGCCATGGCTCTTCGTCATCGTCCTCGCTTTGCGATCCCTTTTCCCTATTATCGGCGTTTAATTTGCCGGCCTGTTTGAAAACCCAACACTCCCTGTTTGTATGATTAGGAGGCTTGTCGGGGGTGCCGTGAATCTAGCATGGACGATCAAGTATGCGGTCCAAGCTGGATGGGCCTGAATTATTCTTTTGGAACGGCTTCTTCCGCTGACCGGACTTAGAGCCACTGAATCCGGCGTTAACCGCCGTATCCTCGGTGTTGTCACCATTGTTTCGGCGCTTGTATCTATTGCGTCGAGACTTGTCTTTGTTGCTTTTAACTTCAGGGGTGTCGGTGTCGCTTGCATTGTTTTTGCTATGGGCCAACCAACTGTCCTCGCCCGCACAAAAGAGGGTCATGAGTGCCGTGAGGGCTGCCATGGATTTTGGCTTTTCTTGGCCGAGGTGGCGAGTGAGCCATTCGTCGCGGATGCTATGCTTAAAAGCTGCTAGAGCTTCGGCATCCAGATGGTGGACAATTTGGTTCTTTGTAGTTAAGAATCTTGTCCGGAGTTTCCCGGCGGACTCTCCGGGCTGTTGAACTATATGGCTTAAGTCACCAGCGTCCGGAGGTCGAACATATGTACCTTGGAAGTTATCGAGGAAAGCCTCTTCCAAGTCCTCCCAGCTGCCAATGGAATTTTCGGGGAGACTGTTTAGCCAATGCCGAGATGGCCCTTTGAGTTTTAGAGGGAGGTATTTTATGGTGTGGAGGTCTTCTCCGCGGGCCATGTGGATGTGGAGAATGAAGTCCTCGATCCATACCGCGGGGTCCGTAGTTCCATCGTATGATTCTATGTTCACGGGCTTGAATCCTTCGGGGAATTCGTGATCCAGGACCTCATCAGTGAAGCAATGAGGGTGTGCGGGGACTTTATATCAGGCCGTATCGTGACGCAGCTCTGATAGAATCCGTCTGCGGTGTTCGACCCCCACATGATTGGGCTTGTCACGTCCGAATAGGTGGCCGTGGTCACGTGTCGAGATGCGTCCTCGCGATCCGTAGATTGATCTTGTATGTCCTGCTTTGTTGTTCAGGTTCTGCCGGAGGTCATATGTATGGCCGTGGGCTAATTTACCTCTGCCTGAGTGATGAGGCGAGGCGGGCTGGTGTTCGCCATGAGTTGATGTTTTGTCCCAACCACATGGTGGTCGGTCGGCCGTATTGTGCGATGGTGGTATGTACTCCGGCGCCTCCTCGTCGAACTGAGGTAGCAATTTGCGCTTTGGGTAGCTTTTGGTTGGGCGCTTGAGGCTGTATTCTTCGGCTGCTAGGACATCAGTCCATTTATCATTGAGCAGATCTTGGTCAGCTTGAAGCTGCTGCTGCTTCTTTTTCAGGCTCCTTGTTGTGGCTATTAGCTGGCGCTTGAAGTGCTCCTGCTCAAGAGGTTCCTCGGGCACGATGAAATCTTCGGCGTCGAGGCTCACCTCATCTTCAGAGAGCGGGAGGTAATTATCGCCCTTTGAATCTTCGTGTGTCGCTTGTTTAACAGGGCTAACCTGCTCATCTTCCCGTTTATCTTGTTCACTTGCTTTATCGACGGGGTCTTCGTTGTCTTCGGCACCTTCCGGAGTGCCATCTTCTCCTGTGTCGGTGTTGCTATATTTACTGCGGTGTGACTTAGAGCGGCGTCGTTGACGCCGGCGCTTGGACTGTATTTCGGAAGGTTTATCCTCAGCTGGGTCTTCCTTATCGTCGCCGCTGTGATCCTTTGGTGCATCCACCATGTATACTTCATATGAGGAAGTGG
This sequence comes from Triticum aestivum, assembly GCF_018294505.1. Lineage (NCBI taxonomy): Eukaryota > Viridiplantae > Streptophyta > Magnoliopsida > Poales > Poaceae > Triticum > Triticum aestivum. Next base: position 303,229,408 of record NC_057806.1, on the reverse strand, counting down.
CCACCCAGCGTCAGGTGAACGGCGGGTTCTGGGTCTCCTTTTCTCCGGCATCACCGTCCATACCATCGATGTCCTCAGAGTCATAATCAAGTTCGTCGGTCAAATCCTTGATTGTGGCTATAAAGTGGGTGGCGGGTGGGAAGTAAAATTCTCCATCGTCAGCCCCTAGTTCGAGCTGGATATAGTTTGGTTGAGAGTCCTCCGCCAAGGATAGGTTTTTTAATGAGTTTAGCACATCGCCAAAAGGCGAGTGTTGGAAGATGTCTGCGGTGCTGAATTTGAAGTTCGATAACGATCAAGCTCGACGTCCGCAGGCACGCGCGGTTCAGAACCTACGGCCGGAGACGTGTCCGGCGTTCCGGTGGCATGAGACCAGGTCCATGTGTGGCTCCAACACCGTGGAATCTGCGGCCTCCATGGTGGGGTGAATTCTCCCATCTTTGGATGCCGCGGCCTGCTCCGACTCTAGGGACAGATCGGTTACAGGAGCGATCTCCTGGATGCGGTCCGATGATAGATTTAGGTCATGATCATCGGGGTGACCGGGAGCGGCTACTGCGGTATCGAATCCGGCGAAGATTAAGTCTCCACGGATGTCCGCAACATGGTTCAAGCTCCCGAATCTGACCTGATGGCCAGGGGCGTAGCTTTCGATCTGCTCTAGATGGCCAAACGAGTTGGCCCGCAGTGCGAAGCCGCCGAACACGAAGATCTGCCCGGGGAGGAAAGTTTCTCTGAAAACAGCGTCATTATTGAAGATTGAAGGGGCCATCAAATCTTTCAACAATAGCATAGAGGAACTCTCAATGAAAGCACCAATGTCGGTGTCAAAACTGGTGGATCTCGGGTAGGGGGTCCCGAACTCTGCGTCTAAGGTTGATGGTAACAGGAGACAGGGGACACGATGTTTACCCAGGTTCGGGCCCTCTCTATGGAGGTAATACCCTACGTCCTGCTTGATTGATATTGATGAGTATGAGTATTACAAGAGTTGATCTACCTCGAGATTGTAATGGCTAAACCCTAGAAGTCTAGCCTGTATGACTATGGTATTGAGTATATCCTTTCCGGACTACACCCTTCGGTTTATATAGACACCAGGGGGTCTAGGGTTACATAGAGTCGGTTACATAAGATGGAATCCTCATAGTTGTTCGCCAAGCTTGCCTTCCACGCCAAGGAGAGTCTTATCCGGACACAGGTATAGTCTTCGGTCTTCATATCTCCACAGCCCATCAGTCCGGCCCATAGATAACAGGTCGAACGCCCGAGGACCCCTTAGTCCAGGACTCCCTCAGTTGCTATAAACACTAGTAAAGTACACATCAATAACATGTATATCAAATATACATTTGTTTACTTTGTCATCCTTCTTATCCGCCAAGTATCTGGGGCAGTTCCGCTTACAGCGAGCATTCCCTATGCAGCAGAAGCACTCAGTTTTAGGCTTGGGTCATGCTTTAGGCTTCTTCCCGAGAGTGCCAGCTTGCTTGCCATTCTTCTTGAAGTTCCCTTTCTTTCCCTTGCCCTTTTTCTTGAAACTAGTGATTTTGTTAATCATCAACATTGATGCTCTTTCTTGATTTCTACCTTCGCCAATTTCACCATCGCGAAGAGCTCGGGAATCGTTTTCGTCATCCCTTTATAGTTCATCATGAAGTTCTAGTAGCTTCGTGATAGTGACTAGAGAACTTTGTCAATCACTATCTTATCTGGAAGATTAACTCCCACTTGATTCAAGCGATTATAGTACCCAGACATTCTGAGCACATGCTCACTGGTTGAGCTATTCACCTCCATCTTGTAGGCAAAGTACTTGTCAGAGGTCTCATGGGCATGAGTCTGAAATACCAATTTCAGCTCTTGGAACATCTCATATGCTCCGTGGCGTTCAAAACGTTTTTGAAGTCCTGGTTCTAAGCCGTAAAGCACGGCGCACTAAACTATTAAGTAGTCATAATATCGAGCTTGCCAAACATTCATAACGTCTACATCTGCTCCTGCAATAGGTCTGTCAGCTAGCGGTGCATCAAGGACATAATTCTTCTGTGGAGCAATGAGGATAATCCTCAGATCATGGACCCAGTCCGCATAATTGCGACTATCATCTTTCAACTTAGTTTTCTCTAGGAACATATCAAAAATATAGGGGAGCTATATCGCGAGCTATCGATCTACAACATGTTGGGGAACGCAGTAATTTCAAAAAAATTCCTACGCACACACAAGATCTATCATGGTTATGTATAGCAATGAGAGGGGAAGAGTGTTGTCCACGTACCCTCATAGACTGTAAGCAGAAGCGTTATGACAACGCGGTTGATGTAGTCGTACGTCTTCACGATCCGATCGATCCTAGTACCGAAAGTACGACACCTCCGCGATCTGCACACGTTCGGCTCTGTGACATCCCACGAACTCTCAATCGAGCTGAGTGTTGAGGGAGACCTTTGTTAGCACGACGGTGTGATGACGGTGATGATGAAGCTACTGGCGCAGGGCTTCGCCTAAGCACTACGACGATATGACCGAGGTGGATTATGGTGGAGGGGGGCACCGCACACGGCTAAGGGATCAACGATCAACTTGTGTGTCCTAGGGTGCCCCCCTACCCCCGTATATAATTGAGCAAGGGGGGAGGCCGGCCGGCCCCTGAGGCGCGCCAGGAGAGGAGGAGTCCTCCTTCTAGTAGGAGTAGGACTCCCCTTTCCTAGTCCTACTAGGAGGAGGAAGGGGGGAAGGAAGGAGAGGGAGAGAAGAGAAGGAAAGGGGGCGCCACCCCGCCCCCTTCCCTAGTCCAATTCGGACTAGAGGGGGAGGGGTGTGCGGCCCTGCCTTGGCCGGCCCTCTCTCTCTCCACTAAGGCCCATGTTGGCCCATTAGTCCCCCGGGGGGTTCCGATAACCCCCCGGCACTCCGATAATTATCCGGTGATCCCCGGAACTCGTCCGGTGTCCGAATATAGTCATCCAATATATCAATCTTTATGTATCGACCATTTCGAGACTCCACGTCATGTCCGTGATCACATCCGGGACTCCGAACTATCTTCGGTACATCAAAACACATAAACTCATAATACTGATCGTCACTGAATGTTAAGCATGCGGACCCTACGGGTTCAAGAACTATGTAGACATGATTGAGACACGTCTCCGGTCAATAACCAATAGCGGAAACTAGATTTTCATATTGGCTCCCACATATTCTATGAAGATCTTTATCGATCAAATCGCATAACGATATACGTTGTTCCCTTTGTCATCGATATGCTACTTGCCCGAGATTCGATCGTCGGTATCTCAATACCTAGTTCAATCTCGTTACCGGCAAGTCTCTTTACTCATTCTGAAATGCATCATCCCGTAACTAACTCATTAGTCACATTCCTTGCAAGGCTTATAGTGATGTGCATTATCGAGAGGGCCCAGAGATACCTCTCCGATACTCGGAGTGACAAATCCTAATCTCGATCTATGCCAACTCAACAAACACCATCGGAGACACCTGTAGAGCACCTTTATAGTCATCCAGTTATGTTGTGACGTTTGATAGCACACTAAGTGTTCCTCCGGTATTCGGGAGTTGCATGATCGCATAGTCTTAGGAACATGTATAAGTTATGGAGAAAGCAATAGCAATCAACTAAACAATCATCATGCTAAGCTAACGGTTGGGTCAAGTCAATCACATCATTCTCTAATGATGTGATCCCGTTAATCAAATGACAACTCATGTCTATGGTTAGGAAATATAACCATCATTGATTCAACGAGCTAGTCAAGTACAGGCATACTAGTGACACTCTGTTTGTCTATGTATTCACACATGTACTAAGTTTCCGGTTAATACAATTCTAGCATGAATAATAAACATTTATCATGATATAAGGAAATATAAATAACAACTTTATTATTGCCTCTAGGGCATATTTCCTTCAGTCTCCCACTTGCACTAGAGTCAATAATCGAGATTACATTGGAATGATTCTAACACCCATGGAGTCTTGGTGCTGATCATGTTTTGCTCGTGAGAGAGGCTTAGTCAACGGGTCTGCAACATTCAGATCCGTATGTATTTTGCAAATCTCTATGTCTCCCTCATTGACTTGATTGCGGATGGAATTGAAGCGTCTCTTCATGTGCTTGGTTCTTTTGTGAAATCTAGATTCCTTTGCCAAGGCAATTGCACTAGTATTGTCACAAAAGATTTTCATTGGACCCGATGCACTAGGTATTACACCTAGATCGGATATGAACTCCTTCATCCACACTCCTTCATTTGCTGCTTCCGAAGCAGCTATGTACTCTGCTTCACATGTAGATCCCGCCACGACGCTCTCCTTAGAACTACACCAACTGACAGCTCCACCATTTAATAAAAATACATATCCGGTTTGTGACTCAGAGTCATCCGGATCAGTGTCAAAGCTTGAATCGACGTAACCGTTTACGATGAGCTCTTTGTCACCTCCATAAACAAGAAACATATCCTTAGTCCTTTTCAGGTATTTCAGGATGTTCTTGACCGCTGTCCAGTGATCCACTCCTGGATTACTTTGGTACCTCCCTTCTAAACTAATAGCAAGGCACACATCAGGTCTGGTACACAACATTGCATACATGATAGAACCTATGGCTGAAGCATAGGGAATGACTTTCATTTTCTCTCTATCTTTTGCAGTGGTCGGGCATTGAGTCTGACTCAATGCCACACCTTGTAACACAAGCAAGAACCCTTTCTTTGCTTCATCCATTTTGAACTTCTTCAAAACTTTATCAAGGTATGTGCTTTGTGAAAGTCCAATTAAGTGTCTTGATCTATCTCTATAGATCTTGATGCCCAATATATAAGCAGCTTCACCGAGGTATTTCATTGAAAAATTCTTATTCAAGTATCCTTTTATGCTATTCAGAAATTTAGTATCATTTCCGATCAACAATATGTCATCTACATATAATATCAGAAATTCTACAGAGCTCCCACTCACTTTCTTGTAAATACAGGCTTCTCCAAAAGTCTGTATAAAACCATATGCTTTGGTCACACTATCAAAGCGTATATTCCAACTCTGAGAGGCTTGCACCAGTCCATAAATGGATCGCTGGAGCTTGCACACTTTGTTAGCACCTTTTGGATCAACAAAACCTTCTGGTTGCATCATGTACAACTCTTCTTTAAGATATCCATTAAGGAATGCAGTTTTGACATCCATTTGCCAAATTTCATAATCATAAAATGTGGCAACTGCTAACATGATTCGGACGGACTTAAGCATCGCTAAGGGTGTGAAGGTCTCATCGTAGTCAACTCCTTGAACTTGTAGAAAACCTTTTGCAACAAGTCGAGCTTTGTAGACAGTAACATTACCTTTAGCGTTAGTCTTCTTCTTGAAGATCCATTTATTCTCTATGGCCTGCCGATCATCGGGCAAGTCAACCAAAGTCCACACTTTGTTCTCATACATAGATCCCATCTCAGATTTCATGACCTCAAGCCATTTTGCGGAATCTGGGTTCACCATCGCTTCCTCATAGTTCGTAGGTTCATCATGGTCAAGTAACATGACCTCCAGAACAGGATTACCGTACCACTCTGGTGCGGATCTCACTCTGGTTGACCTACGAGGTTTGGTAGTAACTTGATCAGAAGTTTCATGATCATCATCATTAGCTTCCTCACTTACTGGTGTAGGAATCACTGGAACTGGTTTCAGTGATGAACTACTTTCCAATAAGGGAGCAGGTACAATTATCTCATCAAGTTCTACTTTCCTCCCACTCACTTCTTTCGAGAGAAACTCCTTCTCTAGAAAGGATCCATTCTTAGTAACGAATATCTTGCCTTCGGATCTGTGATAGAAGGTGTACCCAATAGTCTCCTTTGGGTATCCTATGAAGACACATTTCTCCTATTTGGGTTCGAGCTTATCAGGTTGAAGCTTTTTCACATAAGCATCGCAGCCCCAAACTTTAAGAAACGACAACTTGGGTTTCTTGCCAAACCACGGTTCATAAGGTGTCGTCTCAATGGATTTAGATGGTGCCCTATTTAACATGAATGCAGCCGTCTCTAAAGCATAACCCCAAAACGATAGCGGTAAATCAGTAAGAGACATCATAGATCGCACCATCTCTAGTAAAGTACGATTACGACGTTCGGACACACCATTACGATGTGGTGTTCTGGGTGGCGTGAGTTGTGAAACTATTCCGCATTGTTTCAAATGAAGACCAAACTCGTAACTCAAATATTCTCCTCCACGATCAGATCATAGAAACTTTATTTTCTTGTTACGATTATTTTCCACTTCACTCTGAAATTCTTTGAACTTTTCAAATGTTTCAGACTTATGTTTCATTAAGTAGATATACCCATATCTGCTCAAATCATCTGTGAAGGTGAGAAAATAATGATATCCGCCGCGAGCCTCAATGTTCATTGGACCACAAACATTAGTATGTATGATTTCCAATAACTCCGTTGCTCGCTCCATTGTTCCGTAAGACGGAGTTCTGGTCATCTTGCCCATGAGGCATGGTTCGCAAGTACCAAGTGATTCATAATCAAGTGATTCCAGAAGTCCATTAGAATGAAAGTTTCTTCATGCGCTTTACACCAATATAACCAAACGGCAATGCCACAAATAAGTTGCACTATCATTATCAACTCTGCATCTTTTGGCTTCAATACTATGAACATGTGTATCACTACTATCAAGATTTAGTAAAAAATAGACCACTCATCAAGGGTGCATGACCATAAAAGATATTACTCATATAAATAGAACAACCATTATTCTCTGATTTAAATGAATAACTATCTCGCATCAAACAAGATCCAGATATAATGTTCATGCTCAACGCTGGCACCAAATAACAATTATTTAGGTCTAAAACTAATCCCGAAGGTAGATGTAGAGGTAGCGTGCCGACGGTGATCACATCAACTTTGGAACCATTTCCCACGCGCATCGTCACCTCGTCCTTAGCCAATCTTCGCTTAATCCGTAGCCCCTGTTTCGAGTTGCAAATGTTAGCAAATGAACCAGTGTCAAATACCCAAGCACTACTATGAGCATTAGTAAGGTACACATCAATAACATGTATATAAAATATACCTTTCACTTTGCCATCCTTCTTCTCCGCCAAATACTTGGGGCAGTTCCGCTTCCAGTGACCAGTCCCTTTGCAGTAGAAGCACTCGGTCTCAGGCTTAGGTCCAGACTTGGGTTTCTTCACTTGAGCAGCAACTGGCTTGCTATTCTTCTTGAAGTTCCCCTTCTTCCCTTTACCCTTTTTCTTGAAACTGGTGGTCTTGTTGACCATCAACACTTGATGCTCCTTCTTGATTTCTACCTCTGCAGCCTTTAGCATTGCGAAGAGCTCGGGAATAGACTTATCCATCCCTTGCATATTATAGTTCATCACGAAGCTCTTGTAGCCTGGTGGCAGTGATTGAAGAACTCTGTCAATGACACTATCATCAGGAAGATTAACTCCCAGCTGAGTCAAGTGGTTGTGGTACCCAGACATTCTGAGTATATGTTCACTAACAGAACTATTCTCCTCCATTTTGCAGCTATATAACTTATTGGAGACTTCATATCTCTCAATCCGGGCATTTGCTTGAAATATTAACTTCAACTCCTGGAACATCTCATATGCTCCATGACGTTCAAAACATCGTTGAAGTCCCGATTCTAAGCCGTAAACCATGACGCACCGAACTATCGAGTAGTCATCAACTTTGCTCTGCCAGGTGTTCACAACATCTGGTGTTGCTCCTGCAGCGGGTTTTTCATCTAGCGGTGCTTCCAGGACGTAATTTTTCTGTGCAGCAATGAGGATAATCCTCAAGTTACGGACCCAGTCCGTGTAGTTGCTACCATCATATTTCAACTTAGCTTTCTCTAGGAACGCATTAAAATTCAATGGAACAACAGCACGGGCCATCTATCTACAATAACATAGACATGCAAAATACTATCAGGTACTAAGTTCATGATAAATTAAAGTTTAGTTAATCAAATTACTTAAGAACTCCCACTTAGATAGACATCTCTCTAATCATCTAAGTGATCACGTGATCCATATCAACTAAACCATGTCCGATCATCACATGAGATGGAGTAGCTTTCAATGGTGAACATCACTATGTTGATCATATCTACTATATGATTCACGCTCAACCTTTCGGTCTCAGTGTTCCGAGGACATATCTGCATATGCTAGGCTCATCAAGTTTAACCCGAGTATTCCGCGTGTGCGAAACTGGCTTGCACCCGTTGTATGTGAACGTAGAGCTTATCACACCCGATCATCACGTGGTGTCTCGGCACGACAAACTGTAGCAACGGTGCATACTCCGGGAGAACACTTGTACCTTGAAATTTAGTGAGAGATTATCTTATAATGCTACCGCCGAACTAACCAAAAATAAGATGCATAAAGGATAAACATCACATGCAATCAATATAAGTGATATGATATGGCCATCATCATCTTGTGCCTTTGATCTCCATCTCCAAAGCACTGTTATGACCACCATCGTCGCCGGCTTGACACCTTGATCTCCATCGAAGCATCATTGTCGTCTCGCCAACTATTGCTTCTACAACTATCGCTACCGCTTAGTGATAAAGTAAAGCAATTACATGGCAATTGCATTTCATACAATAAAGCGACAACCATATGGCTCCTGCCAGTTGCCGATAACTGTGTTACAAAACATGATCATCTCATACAATAAAATTTAGCATCATGTCTTGACCTTATCACATCACAACATGCCCTGCAAAAACAAGTTAGACGTCCTCTACTTTGTTGTTGCAAGTTTTACGTGGCTGCTACGGGCTGAGCAAGAACCATTCTTACCTACGCATCAAAAACCACAATGCGGTATAGTGATTGATTTTTAATCTTCAGAAAGAACCATGTTCATTGAATTTGATTCAACTAAAGTTGGAGAAACTGACACCCACCAGCCACCTGTGTGTGAAGCACGTCGGTAGAACCAGTCTCGCGTAAGCGTACGCCCAATGTCTGTTTGGGCCGCTTCATTCAACAATACCGCCGAATTAAGAAACAACTAGTGATGGCAAGTAATATGTATATACCCACGCCCACAACTCCTTTGTGTTCTACTTGTGCATATAACATCTACGCATAGACCTGGCTCAGATGCCACTGTTGGGGAACGCAGTAATTTCAAAAAAATCCTACGCACACACAAGATCTATCATGGTGATGCATAGCAACGAGAGGGGAAGAGTGTTGTCCACGTACCCTCGTAGACCGTAAGCGGAAGAGTTATGACAACGCGGTTGATGTAGTCGTACGTCTTCACGATCCGACCGATCCTAGTACCGAAAGTACGGCACATCCGCGATCTGCACATGTTCGGCTCGGTGACGTCCCACAAACTCTCAATCCAGTTGAGTGTCGAGGGAGATCTTCGTCAGCACGACAGCATGATGACGGTGATGATGAAGCTACCGGCACAGGGCTTCGCCTAAGCACTACGATGATATGACCGAGGTGGATTATGGTGGAGGGGGGCACCGCACACGGCTAAGGGATCAATGATCAACTTGTCTGTCCTAGGGTGGCCCTGCCCCCGTATATAAAGGATAAAGGGGGGAAGTCGGCCGGCCTTTGAGGCGCGCCAGGAGAGGAGGGGTCCTCCTCCTAGTAGGATTAGGACTCCCCTTTCCTAGTCCTACTAGGAGGAGGAAGGGGGGAAGGAAGGAGAGGGAGAGAAGAGAAGGAAAGGGGGGCGCCGCCCCCTTCCCTAGTACAATTCGGACTAGAGGGGGAGGGGCGTGCGGCCCTGCCTTGGCCGGCCCTCTCTCTCTCCACTAAGGCCCATGTTGGCCCATTAGTCCCCCCGGGGGTTCCGATAACCCCCCAGCACTCCGATAATTATCCGGTGACCCCCGGAACTCATCCGGTGTCCGAATATAGTCATCCAATCTATCAATCTCTATGTCTCAACCATTTCGAGACTCCTCGTCATGTCCGTGATAACATCCGGGACTCCAAACTACTTCGGTACATCAAAACACATAAACTCATAATACCAATCATCACCAAACATTAAGCGTGCGAACCCTACGGTTTCGAGAACTATGTAGACATGACCGAGACACGTCTCCGGTCTATAACCAATAGCGGAACCTGGATGTTCATATTGGCTCCCACATATTCTACAAAGATCTTTATCGGTCAAACCGCATAACGATTGTGACGCCCAAAGACCAGAGCTTTAGATGCCTTCTAGGGTTTCCGAGATTCGTAGTGTGATTTGCTTTTACTTGTTGCATTCATCATTGCATCATGTGCATTGCATCATGTCATCATTTCTTTAATCTTTCCAACTCAACTAAATAAACCGTATGGATCTTCGATCCATTTAAATCGAGGGATATTCACAATGGTGATTTCTCTTTATAACATATACTCCCAATATTATTAGGGAGCTATAGTAAATATTTCTAACACACTTGCAAAATATCCCAATGCCTTTCCTATCTTAATTCTTGGCCTCCAACCTTGCCATTTATTCTTTCTTCACTTTCCGGAGTTCCACCAAAAACCTCAACATTTTTGGACCCCCCCCCCCTATCACCTACTTGATATGCAAAACCATTTGAATTAAATTCAAATGAGTTCGATTCAAACTTCACCCACGTGTTCATTTCCATTTTCTTGGATCAGGCTCATTTCTGCGAGTCTGAGAAAAATTACTTCCTGCCCAAACTCCACCGTTATCCCTCTCGGCATTTCTTCCAAGTTTGGGTTTTCTTTGAAATCTTTAAAGAGAGAGAGAGTTTGAGGCAGAGGAGAGCCTGCCCAACTTGGGCCTCCTACCTCCCCGCATCCAGGCCGGCCCATCTTCCCCCGCAGCCCACTACACCGGCCCACCTCCTCCTTAACCTAGCGCCTGGAGAGCTTCGCTCTCTCCCGATCCCATCTCCCTCCCGTCCCCTACCGTCGCCTCCTCTCTGTATTCCTTCGTCCCTCACCCGTTCTACCTCTCCCCCGCAGTCCTCGCACTCGTCTCCTCGGCCAGACGGCCACCTCGCCGGTGACCAGGCGCCACTCCACCTCCGGCGCGCCCCAGCTCCCTTCTCCTCCTCGCTGATAGCTCCGCCCGCGCTGGAGCACGCGAGCAGTAGCAGCCTGAGACGCTCCCTGCCTGCACCACGCCATGGCCCTCCCGAGGCCATCATCGCGCAACACCTCGTCGGCCTCCTATTCCGCCGTTCTGCCTCCCCACGCCGGCAGCGAGCCCCGCTGCTGCTGCTCTTCGCCAAGCCCCGATGACGAGCACCGCCGTCTTGCGCCCTCCCTCTCGCCTTGTCTCCTTCATCTTCAGCGCCTCGACGCCCCTTTGCTCGCCTGGCCATGGAGGCCACCGTGTTGGCCTGCAGCTTCGTGCGCGCTGTCGTGCCTTGCTGCTGCTACTTCGTCCGACCGCGGACAACCTCCGTCGAGCTTGCCCGGCCACCTTCAACCTCGGCGTGGCCCTGCCTCTACTAGCAGCCTCCTGCTGCCGGCCGTTTCCATGGGTTCGGGGAGCCCCAAGTCATGTCCGTGGCCTCGTTGGTTGTTGATGCTACGCTATTGGCATTCTCCATCGTCTCCCTGGGCTCGTCAAACCCTGTACCCGGAGCCCAAGCTGGAAGACTTCATGGATGTGCATCTCACTTGTGCCATTTTGGATCGTCAAGAACGTTTCGGGATTCGCCAAGTACCATTACGCCCGGAGACCACGGATCCGTGAAGTTCCACTACCGTCGCCGTGGATCCGACAAGTTCGCAAGTACGACTACCTCCCACGATGACCTTGTACAACCACCATCGCAAGAACCGAGACCGGCAAGTCCGAAGACCCAACTACCATGACGCCAAGTACCCCTTCGGATCGCCAAGGTGGATCTCGACCGTTGACGAGGTTCCGATAAGACCGTCGACGCGTACGACTACAATGTGAACGTGTACCCGACGACCCCGGAGACCTATGTTGCTCCAAGTACCCGCTCATTGACCCGAACATCTACAGGAAAACGTGTACCACTACCGCCGCCCGAATGTCTATAGAACATGTACTGTCGACCCTCGAAGGCCGTGGACGTCAAGTTCCTTGTTTTGACCTCGAACACCTACGGAGTGTGAACATCTTCGAAGCGAGAACGACTACTTCCACTACATCGCGAGAACGCCTACTTCCCTCTACGAACTGGATCCGTTCCGATAATGCATGCTTCGAAGGTATAACCATCGAGACGATCGCCCGTGGACCGAATGCATGTGATGTATGAGATGCTCGTGGTTGCACCATGTCCGAGTTGTTCTTTGCGAGTTCCGCGTTGCCTTGCCGTCGACATATGGGAAACCGGTATCCGGGAGCACCCCATCATCTTGCATGTCACACTCACACCCACTTCCTTTTTGCACCGGTATCCCCGTGAGCTACCGGATCATCGGAATGTTATTGTGGCATCATTTCCGTTTCGCCGCCGTGGCACCTTTTCCATCGTAGTTGCCGTGGCACCCCTTTCGTTTCCACCACGATGACAAAATGCTTCATATCATGCTCATGTCAACTTTTCATAAAATTTGCATAAACTTGAACATGTCATCCACATCATGTTAAGAACATTAAGATGTTTAAAATTGTTGTTGCACCAAGTTGCTAAATGCATATGGGGATTTACCGGAATTGTTGTTTGTTATTTCCGGCATCATTTAAACTTGCCTAGATGGGTAGTTTTGTTGTACTTCACCTCTTGCCATGTTAATCAACATTTAATATTGTTGGGTACATAAACAAGATCGAACTAAATAATCAAATGTGGTGTTCCGGCAATATGCAACTCGTTGCATATTGAGCTCCACTTAACTTGTAGTTTTGTTTGTGCACTTTGCCATGGCATGCATATTTAAACCGGACATGCATCATACTTGTTTGTGCATCATGCCATGTTTTTTCTTGGTAGTTTACTATGTTGCTTGCTTCTTTCCGGGTTGCTTCTCTCGTTAGCTTCGGTTTTCGATCCGGAGTTGTGAGGATCCGTTCGACTACGTCCGTTTGTCTTCTTCATGGACTCGTTCTTCTTCCTTGCGGGATCTCAGGCAAGATGACCATACCCTCAAAATCACTTCTATCTTTGCTTGCTAGTTGTTACGTTCTATTGCCATGCCGCGCTACCTACCACTTGCTATATCATGCCTCCCATATTGCCATGTCAAGCCTCTAACCCACCTTTTCTAGCAAACCGTTGTTTGGCTGTGTTACCGCTTTTGCTCAGCCCCTCTTATAGCGTTGCTAGTTGCAGGTGAAGCTGAAGTTGTTCCATGTTGGAACCTAGATATTGTTGGGATATCACAATATATCTTATTTAATTAATGCATCTATATACTTGGTAAAGGGTGGAAGGCTCGGCCTTATGCCTGGTGTTTTGTTCCACTCTTGCCGCCCTAGTTTCCATCATACCGGTGTTATGTTCCTTGATTTTGTGTTCCTTACGCGGTTGGGTGTTATGGGAACCCCTTGATAGTTCGCTTTGAATAAAACTCCTCCAGCAAGGCCCAACCTTGGTTTTACATTTGCCTAACAACCTATACCTTTCCCTTGGGAGTAATTAACCCGAGGGTCATCTTTATTTTATCCCCCCCCCCCCCCCCCCCCGGCCAGTGCTTCTCTAAGTGTTAGTCCGAACCAGAGCCACTTGAGGCGCCACCTCGGGGAAACTTGAGGGCTGGTTTTAGCTGTACGTAGTGTTCATCCGGTGTTGCCCTGAGAACGAGATATGTGCAGCTCCTATCGGGATGTCAGCTCATCGGGCGGTCTTGCTGGTCTTGTTTTACCATTGTCAAAATGTCCTGTAACCGGGATTCCGAGTCTGATTGGGTCTTCCTGGGAGAAGGAATATCCTTCGTTGACCGTGAGAGCTTGTGATGGGCTAATTGGGACACCCCCGCAGGGTATAAACTTTTGAGAGCCGTGCCTGAGGTTATGTGGCAGATGGGAATTTGTTAATATCCGATTGTAGAGAACTCGACACTTGACATAATTAAAATGCATCAACCTGTGTGTAGCCGTGATGGTCTCTTTACGGCGGAGTCCGGGAAGTGAACACGGTTCCTGTGTTATGCTTGAACGTAAGTAGATTCAGGATCATTTCTTGATCACTTCTAGGTCACGACCGTTGCGTTGCTTCTCTTCTCGCTCTTATTTACGTATGTTAGCCACCATATATGCTCAGTGCTTGCTGCAGCTCCACCTCACTACCCCTTTCCTACCCATAAGCTTAAATAGTCTTGATCTCGCGGGTGTGAGATTGCTGAGTCCTCGTGACTCACAGTTACTTCCAAACAGTTGCAGGTGCCGATGATACTAGTGCAGGTGACGCAACCCAGCTCAAGTGGGAGCTCGATAAAGATCTTGGTCGTTGTTTTGTTTCGTTTCCTTTTGATCAGTAGTGGAGCCCAGTTGGGACGATTGGGGATCTAGCATTTGGGGTTGTCTTATTTTATTTTGGTTCCGTAGTCGGACCTTGATTGTATTCTGGATGATGTATGGTGAACTTGTATTTGTGTGAAGTGGCGATTGTATGCCAACTCTTTATCCCTTTCTTATTCAGTACATGGGATTGTGTGAAGATTACCCCTCTTGCGATAAACCTACCATGTGGCTATGCCTCTAAGTTGTGCCCCGACACATGGGAGATATAGCCGCATTGTGGGTGTTACCAGTTGGTAATCAGAGCCATCCCCGACTTAGGAGCCCCCTGCTTGATCGAATCACTAACGTTGTTGAGTCTAGAACAAAATGTTTTGAGTCTTAGGATTATATATATATCGAAGAGTAGGATTCTTTTTACTCCTTAGTCCCTTCGTCGCTCTGGTGAGGCCTCCTGACGTAAAGTTTTGACTCTTCTCTCCTCAAATTTCACAAAAAAAAATTAGTATCACGCGGGTATCTTGGAATCGTTCTGATGGTTTTGTGATGAGAACATTGTTCTTGGTGCCTCCTGACATTTAGGGGTTGTGGCAGTGTCCCGGGGAGTTGAGCTCCGAGGTGTTGTCATCACAATTTTATCGTTGCAGTTCTGGAATACCTGAGCTCGCCGACATAGAAAATCTCTTTTATGTAGTTGTTGGTGAGATAACCTCGACACCACCCAGTACTGGGGCGGGAGTTCGGGAGTATTGCCATAACTCGTATAACGGATGCTTTTCTAAGGTTGAGGTAAATGATTTTTGAAGGTTTCTTGGTTATGTGTTGAAGGATGGATACAACTGGATGTAGGGATTGTTAGTTTGGGTGAGATATTATGCTTCCCCTGTATCCCCAACACCTGATTGCATAACCAGAAAGTTTCAGGAGTTTATAAGTGGGAATTCAAGTATCTCGTAGGATATCTTTCCAACAGGCACATGATAAGATATGGGTTCTATCATATGTTTGTTTCCGGCTTATTCTACAAGCCAATCCTTTGTTTTTGTTTTGGTCTGTGGTATTCGAGTTGCTTCAATGTCAAGTGTTGATTCCATACCTTTTCCAAGCGGTGTTCTCATATTCCTATATGAATACTAATCCTTCTCGTTTATCGAGATTGTCTTGTCAATTCTTTCAAACCGGTGTGATTCTCTTCTAGAAGATCCTATCATTTTTCCCATCCGCAAGATCAACTCAAAGCCTTCTCAACGTTATTTGTTTCATCCATCCCAAGTTGCCTTTGTTTTTCCTGCCCTCCCACCCTTTTTCTTCAAGGACTCGAATTTCTTAATCAAGTATCGTTTTATTGATGTGAAGTTTCTTCATTCTTTTCCTTCAAAGTTCTTACTCGGTGGTTATCATGAAGATGCTCTATAAGTTTATCATTCTTTGTTCTCTGTTCTTCTCCAGTGGATTCAAGTAAAGCTTTGTTGATCATATCCTTTCCTTGTTTCAAATGTTTTCTTGTGTCGGTGCACCTCTTAATCATCCACTTCTCGCTATTCAATTGTTCCGGAGTGCTCAAGATATCTCGAAGATTCGTGTTTCCACTCTACTTTCGTTCAAGCTCTTTCGAGGAAGTTATCTCATTCAAAGCCATTTAATTCAACCGGTGCATTATCTCTTCCTAAGCAATCGTTCAACGGTGTTTCTTTTGAGTGGGCCCTAACCCATAGGTTTTTTCCCAGGATCTTACCTGACTCTTCTAATTTTTCTGGAGTTATTCTCAAATTGATTTCAAAGTTTGACGTAAGAATGAATTATCATCAGTCAAATGCCTTCTCCAAGATTGTTTTCAAATTATTTTCGTCATTGGTTCAACCTTTCTAATTATCATTCCGGAGTGCCTCAACAATTCATGGTGGTGTTTCTCGTCGTCATTCTTGGATTTTGAAGACCGAAGAAGAGTTTTTCCTCCATATCTTATCCGTTCTCTCAAGATTCATAGTTCTAGCTTCATGCCATCCTCTCATAATTGTTTTTGGATTGTGAGAATTCTTTTCACCGATCCGGAGCAATTCAGGAGTCTTTTCAGTTTGACTCTCCAGAGCCCATCATCTCAGAAGTATTCATTCCAGCTTTCAGCTCACATTCTCCAAATCTTACCGGTGCATCGCTCAAGTTTTCTCTTATCAGTTCATGATCTCTTCGTTCTCTTGTATCTAAATGCTCTCAAGTATCTTCGTTCATTTTATAATTCTTCCCGGTATTTCTTTATCTTTTCTTCGTTCATTTTCAATTCTTACGGTGGTTCATTCAAGATTTTCTTTGCCTTCGTTATCATATCAATTTATTCGTTGGTTAAATCCTACCGGTGGTCCATTGAGTTTATGCTATATCTCTCTTAATCCTTTAAACGAGAATAAGTAGTATGCCAAATTTGTTTGCTTGTCATCAATTTAAATTGGTGAAGGATAAGCATAATGTAATTCTTATTCTTGTTTCATACAAAATGATTCAATTCCTTATTCCGGAGGCTCATCAAAACTCTCGGTTTCAATTGTTTCATCTTTTCTTTTCTCGGAGTCCCAAGCTCTATCAATTTTATCATCGCGAAGATCCATCTAAATCATTACAAGGCTTCACCTTGTGTTTTCAACTTCTCTTTCTTTCTATCATCCTTTTTATTACCAGAGTTCTTCATGGAGGTTCTACATGGTGGTTCGTCAAGGGTTCTTTTCATTCTTCAATTGTTCTTCAAGATTCCTCTCGAAGCTAAGATCCGCCAAGCTATACTCTTAAATAAACATGGTGTTTAACACATGTCTTGTTTTGAGGAGTTCAAGCTTCCTTCATCTTGCATTCCGAAATGCAGTTCTTCCTATCTTATCTTTTGAGGTGGTGTTATGCCATTCTTGATAATTTTCCCTTCGTGTTTCATGATTCACAGGTTCAGGAATGAGATATTTAAACCCATCATTTTCTTCCTCGGAGTTATCTTGGTTTAGATTCACCCAAAGCCTTCCATTGGGAATGTTGCTCTTTGTGGTGATTATCTATGATCCAAGTTTTTGTTGGGGGAACGTAGTAATTTCAAAAAAATTCCTACACACACGCAAGATCATGGTGATGCATAGCAACGAGAGGGGAGAGTGTGTCCACATACCCTCGTAGACCGAAAGCGGAAGCGTTAGCACAACGCTGTTGATGTAGTCGTACGTCTTCACGATCCGACCGATCAAGTACCGAACGCACGGCACCTCCGAGTTCTGCACACGTTCAACTCGATGACATCCCTCGAACTTCGGTCCAGCCGAGTGTTGAGGGAGAGTTTCGTTAGCATGACGGCGTGGTGACGATGATGATGTTCTACCGACGCAGGGCTTCGCCTAAGCACCGCTACGATATGATCGAGGTGGATTATGGTGGAGGGGGGCACCGCACACGCCTAAGAGATCAAGAGATCAATTGTTGTGTCTTTGGGGTGCCCCCTGCCCCCGTATATAAAGGAGTGGAGGAGGGGGAGGGTCAGCCCTCTCTATGGCGCGCCCTAGGGGAGTCCTACTCCCACCGGGAGTAGGATTCCCCCTTTCCTAGTAGAACTAGGAGCCCTTCCAAGTAGTAGGAGTAGGAGGGAAGGAAAGGGAAGGGAAAAGGAGAAGGAAGGAAGGGGGCGCTCCCCCTCCCTAGTACAATTTGGACCAGCCCATGGGGAGGGGTGCGGCCAACCTTTGAGGCCTTTCTCTCCTTTCCTGTATGGCCCATTAAGGCCCAATACGAATTCCCGTAACTCCTCGGTACTCCTGAAAATACCCGAATCACTCGGAACCTTTCAGATGTCCGAATATAGTTGTTCAATATATCGATCTTTACGTCTCGACCATTTCAAGACTCCTCGTCATGTCCATGATCTCATCCGTGACTCTGAACTACCTTCGGTACACCAAAACACATAAACTCATAATATAACCGTCATCAAACTTTAAGCGTGAGGACCCTACGGGTTCGAGAACTATGTAGACATGACCGAGACACGTCTCCGGTCAACAATCAATAGCGGAACCTGGATGCTCATATTGGCTCCTACATATTCTACGAAGATCTTTATCGGTCAAACCGCATAACAACATACGTTGTTCCCTTTGTCATCAGTATGTTACTTGCCCGAGATTCGATCGTCGGTATCTCAATACCAAGTTCAATCTCGTTACCGGCAAGTCTCTTTACTCGTTCCATAATACATCATCCCGCAACTAACTCATTAGTTGCAATGCTTGCAAGGCTTATAGTGATGTGCATTACCGAGTGGGCCCAGAGATACCTCACCACAATTGGAGTGACAAATCATAATCTCGAAATACGCCAACCCAACAAGTACCTTCGGAGACACCTGTAGAGCACCTTTATAATCACCCAGTTACGTTGTGACATTTGGTGGCACACAAAGTGTTCCTCCGGTAAACAGGAGTTGCATAATCTCATAGTCATAGGAACATGTATAAGTCATGAAGAAAGCAATAGCAACAAACTAAACGATCAAGTGCTAAGCTAACAGAATGGGTCAAGTCAATCACATCATTCTCCTAATGATGTGATCCCATTAATCAAATGACAACTCATGTCTATGGTTAGGAAACATAACCATCTTTGATCAACGAGCTAGTCAAGTAGAGGCATACTAGCGACACTCTGTTTGTCTATGTATTCACACATGTATTATGTTTCCGGTTAATACAATTCTAGCATGAATAATAAACATTTATCATGATATAAGGAAATAAATAATAACTTATTATTGCCTCATATTTCCTTCAGTCTCCCACTTGCACTAGAGTCAATAATCTAGTTCACATCGCCATGTGATTTAATACCAATAGTTCACATCACCATGTGATTAACACCCATAGTTCGCATCGACATGTGACCAACACCCAAAGGGTTTACTAGAGTCAATAATCTAGTTCACATCACTATGTGATTAACACCCAAAGAGTACTAAGGTGTGATCATGTTTTGCTTGTGAGATAAGTTTAGTCAACGGGTCTGCACATTCAGATCCGTAAGTATTTTGCAAATTTCTATGTCAACAATGCTCTGCACGGAGCTACTCTAGCTAATTGCTCCCACTTTCAATATGTATCCAGATTGAGATTTAGAGTCATCTGGATCAGTGTCAAAATTTGCATCGACGTAACCCTTTACGGCGAACATTTTTGTCACCTCCATAATTGAGAAACATATCCTTATTCCACTAAGGATAATTTTGACCGCTGTCTAGTGATCTATTCCTATATCACTATTGTACTCCCTTGCCAAAATCAGTGTAGGGTATACAATAGATCTGGTATACAGCATGGCATATTTTATAGAACCTATGGCCAAGGCATAGTGAATGACTTTCATCCTCTTTCTATCTTCTGCCGTGGTCGGGCTTTGAGTATTACTCAGTTTCACACCTTGTAACACAGGAAAGAACTCTTTCTTTGACTGTTCCATTTTGAACTACTTCAAAATCTTGTCAAGATATGTACTCATTGAAAAACTTATCAAGCGTTTTGATCTATCTCTATAGATCTTGATGCTCAATATGTAAGCAGCTTCACCGAGGTCTTTCTTTGAAAAACTCCTTTCAAACACTCCTTTATGCTTTGCAGAATAATTCTATATTATCTCCGATCAACAATATGTCATTCACATATACTTATCAGAAATGCTGTAGTGCTCCCACTCACTTTCTTGTAAATACAGGCTTCACCGCAAGTCTGTATAAAACTATATGCTTTGATCAATTTATCAAAGTGTATATTCCAACTCCGAGATGCTTGCACCAGCCCTTAAATGGATCGCTGGAGCTTGCATATTTTGTTAGCACCTTTAGGATTGACAAAACTTTCTTGTTGCATCATATACAACTCTTCTTTAATAAATCCATTAAGGAATGTAGTTTTGTTTATCCATTTGCCAGATTTCATAAAATGTGGCAATTGCTAACATGATTCGAACATACTTAAGCACAGATACGAGTGAGAAACTCTCATCGTAGTCAACACCTTGAACTTGTCGAAAACCTTTTGCAACAATTCTAGCTTTGTAGATAGTAACACTACTATCAGCGTCTGTCTTCCTCTTGAAGATCCATTTAATCTCAATGGCTCGTCGATCTTTGGGCAAGACAATCAAAGTCCATACTTTGTTCTTATACATGGATCTCATCTCAGATTTCATGGCCTCAAGCCATTTCACGGAATCTGGGCTCATCATCGCTTCCTCATAGTTTGTAGGTTCATCATGGTCAAGTAACATGACCTCCAGAACAGGATTACCGTACCACTCTAGTGCGGATCTCACTATGGTTTACCTACGAGGTTCGGTAGTAACTTGATCTGAAGTTACATGATCATCATCATTAGCTTCCTCACTAATTGGTGTAGTAGTCACAAGAACAGATTTCTATGATGAACTACTTTCCAGTAAGGGAGCAGGTATAGTTACCTTATCAAGTTATACTTACCTCCCACTCACTTCTTTCGAGAGAGACTCCTTCTCTAGAAAGGATCCATTCTCAGCAATGAATATCTTGCCTTCGGATCTGTGATAGAAGGTGTACCCAACATTTTCTTTTGGGTATCCTATGAAGACACACTTCTCCGATTTGGGTTTGAGCTTATCAGGTTGAAACTTTTTCACATAAGCATTGCAACCTCAAACTTTAAGAAACGACAGCTTAGGTTTCTTACCAAACCATAGTCCATACAGTGTCGTCTCAACGGATTTAGATGGTGCCCTATTTAACGTGAATGTAGCTGTCTCTAATGCATAACCCCAAAATGATAGTGGTAAATCGGTAAGAGACGTCATAGATCGCACCATATATAGTAAAGTACGGTTACGATGTTCGGACACACCATTACGCTGTGGTGTTCCAGGTGGCATGAGTTTTGTGAAACTATTCCACATTGTTTTAATTGAATGCCAAACTCATAACTCAAATATTCGCCTCTGCGATCAAATCGTAGAAACTTCATTTTCTTGTTACGATGATTTTCCACTTCACTCTGAAATTCTTTGAACTTTTCAAATGTTTCAGACTTACGTTTCTTCAAGTAGATATAGCCATATCTGCTCAAATCATTTGTGAAGGTCAGAAAAATAACGATACCTGTCGCGAGCCTCAACACTCATCGGACCTCATACATCAATATGTATTATATCCAATAAGTCAGTTGCTCGCTCCATTGTTCTAGAGAACGGAGTCTTAGTCATCTTTGCCCATGAGGCATGGTTCGCAAGCATCAACTGATTCATAATCAAGTGATTCCAAAAGCCCATCAACATGGATTTTCTTCATGCGCTTTACACCAATATGACCTAAATGGCAGTGCCACAAATAAGTTGCACTATCATTATTAACTTTGCATCTTTTGGCTTCAATATTATGAGAATGTGTATCACCACGATCGAGATCCAACAAACCATTATCATTGGGTGTATGACCATAGAAGGTTTTATTCATGTAAACAGAACAACAATTATTCTCTAACTTACATGAATAACTGTATTGCAATAAACATGATCCAATCATATTCATGCTCAACGCAAACACTAAATAACATTTATTTTAGGTTTAACACTAATCCCGAAAGTATAGGGAGTGTGCGATGATGATCATATCAATCTTGGAACCATTTCCAATACACATCGTCACTTCACCCTTAACTAGTCTCTGTTCATTCTGCAACTCCCGTTTCGAGTTACTACTCTTAGCAACTGAACTAGTATCAAATACTGAGGGGTTGCTATAAACATTAGTAAAGTACACATCAATAACATGTATATCAAATATACCTATGTTCACTTTGCCATCCTTCTTATCCGCCAATTACTTGGGGTAGTTCCGCTTCCAGTGACCAGTCCCTTTGTAGTAGAAGCACTCAGTTTCAGGCTTAGGTTCAGACTTGGGTTTTTTCACTTGAGTAGCAACTTGCTTGCCGTTCTTCTTGAAGTTCCCCTTTCTTCCATTTGTCCCTTTACTTGAAACTAGTGGTTTTGTTTACCATCAACACTTGATGCTTTTCTTGATTTCTACCTTCGTCGATTTCAGCATCACGAAGAGCTTGGGAATCGTTTCTGTTATCCCTTGCATATTATAGTTCATCATGAAGTTCTACTAACTTGGTGATGGTGACTAGAGAATTCTGTTAATCACTATTTTATCTGGAAGATTAACTCCCACTTGATTCAAGCGATTGTAGTACCCAGACAATTTGAGCACATGCTCACTACTTGAGCTATTCTCCTCCATCTTTTAGCTATAGAACTTGTTGGAGACTTCATATCTCTCAACTCGGGTATTTGCTTGAAATACTAACTTCAACTCCTGGAACATCTCATATGGTCCATGATGTTCAAAACGTCTTTGAAGTCCCGATTCTAAGCCATTTAAGCATGGTGCACTAAACTATCAAGTAGTCATCATATTGAGCTAGCCAAACGTTCATAACATCTGCATCTGCTCCTGCAATAGGTTTGTCACCTAGCGGTGCATCAAGGACATAATTCTTCTGTGTAGCAATGAGGATAAACCTCAGATCACGGATCCAATCCGCATCATTGCTACTAATATCTTTCAACTTAGTTTTCTCTAGGAACATATCAAAAATAAAACAGGGGAGCTAAACGTGAGCTATTGATCGACAACATAGATATGCTAATACTACCAGGATTAAGTTCATGATAAATTTAAGTTCAATTAATCATATTACTTAAGAACTCCCACTTAGATAGACATCCCTCTAATCCTCTAAGTGATCACGTGATCCATATCAACTAAACCATGTCCGATCATCACGTGAGATGGAGTAGTTTCAATGGTGAACATCACTATGTTGATCATATCTACTATATGATTCACGCTCGACCTTTCGGTCTCCGTGTTCCGAGGCCATATCTGTTATATGCTAGGCTTGTCAAGTTTAACCTGAGTATTCCGCGTGTGCAACTGTTTTGCACCCGTTGTATTTGAACGTAGAGCCTATCACACCCGATCATCACATGGTGTCTCAGCACGAAGAACTTTCGCAATGGTGCATACTCAGGGAGAACACTTGTACCTTGATAATTAGTGAGAGATCATCTTATAAAGCTACCGTCGAACTAAGCAAAATAAGATGTATAAAAGATAAACATCACATGCAATCAAAATATGTGACATGATATGGCCATCATCATCTTGTGCCTTTGATCTCCATCTCCAAAGCATCGTCATGATTTCCATCGTCACCGGCATGACACCATGATCTCCATCATCTTGATCTATATCAATGTGTCGTCACATGGTCGTCTCGCCAACTATTGCACTTGCAACTATTGCTATCGCATAGCGATAAAGTAAAGCAATTATTTGGCGCTTGCATCTTATGCAATAAAGAGACAACCATAAGGCTTCTGACAGTTGTTGATAACTTCAACAAAACATGATCATCTTATACAACAACTTATATCTCATCACGTCTTGACCATATCACATCACAACATGCCCTGCAAAAACAAGTTAGACGTTCTCTACTTTGTTGTTGCAAGTTTTACATGGTTGCTACGGGCTGAGCAAGAATTGTTCTTACCTACGCATCAAAACCACAACGATAGTTTGTCAAGTTGGTGCTGTTTTAACATTCGCAAGGACCGGGCGTAGCCACACTCGGTTCAACTAAAGTTGGAGAAACTGACACCCGCCAGCCACCTGTGTGCAAAGCATATCGGTAGAACCAGTCTCGCATAAGCGTACGCGTAATGTCGGTCCGGGCCGCTTCATCCAACAATATCGCCGAACCAAAGTATGACATGCCGGTAAGCAGTATGACTTATATCGCCCACAACTCACTTGTGTCCTACTCATGCATATGGCATATACGCATAAAACCTGGCTCTGATACCACTGTTGGGGAACGTAGTAATTTCACAAAAAATCCTACGCACACGCAAGATCATGGTGATGCATAGCAACGAGAGGGGAGAGTGTGTCCACGTACCCTCGTAGACCGAAAGCGGAAGCGTTAGCACAACGCGGTTGATGTAGTCGTACGTCTTCACGATCCGACCGATCAAGTACCGAACGCACGGCACCTCCGAGTTCTGCACACGTTCAACTCAATGACGTCCCTCGAACTTTGATCCAGCCGAGTGTTGAGGGAGAGTTTCGTCAGCACGACGGCATGGTGACGATGATGATGTTCTACCGATGCAGGGCTTCGCCTAAGCACTGCTACGATATGATCGAGGTGGATTATGATGGAGGGGGGCACCGCACACGCCTAAGAGATCAAGAGATCAATTGTTGTGTCTTTGGGGTGCCCCCTGCACCCGTATATAAAGGAGTGGAGGAGGGGGCGGGCCGGCCCTCTCTATGGCGTGCCCTAGGGGAGTCCTACTCCCACCGGGAGTAGGATTCCCCCTTTCCTAGTAGAACTAGGAGCCCTTCCAAGTAGTAGGAGTAGGAGGGAAGGAAAGGGAAGGGAAAAGGAGAAGGAAGGAAGCCCCCCTAGTCCAATTAGGACCAGCCCATGGGGAGGGGTGCGGCCAACCTTTGAGGCCTTTCTCTCCTTTCCCGTATGGCCCATTAAGGCCCAATACGAATTCCTGTAACTCCCCGGTACTCCCAAAAATACCCGAATCACTCGAAACCTTTCCGATGTCCGAATATAGTCGTCCAATATATCGATATTTACGTCTCGACCATTTCAAGACTCATCGTCATGTCCCCGATCTCATCCGGGACTCCAAACTACCTTCGGTACATCAAAACACATAAACTCATAATATAACCGTCATCGAACTTTAAGCGTGCGGACCCTACGGGTTCGAGAACTATGTAGACATGACCGAGACACGTCTCCGGTCAATAACCAATGGCGGAACCTGGATGCTCATATTGGCTCCTACATATTCTACGAAGATCTTTATCGGCCAAACCGCATAACAACATACGTTGTTCCCTTTATCATTAGTATGTTACTTGCCCGAGATTCGATCATCGGTATCTCAATACCTAGTTCAATCTCGTTACCGGCAAGTCTCTTTACTCATTCCGTAATACATCATCCCGCAACTAACTCATTAGTTACAATGCTTGCAAGGCTTATAGTGATGTGCATTACCGAGTGGGCCCAGAGATACCTCTCCGACAATCGGAGTGACAAATCATAATCTCGAAATACACCAACCCAACAAGTACCTTCGGAGACACCTGTAGAGAACCTTTATAATCACCCAGTTACGTTGTGACGTTTGGTGGCACACAAAGTGTTCCTCCGGTAAACTGGAGTTGCTTAATCTCATAGTCATAGGAACATGTATAAGTCATGAAGAAAGCAATAGCAACAAACTAAACGATCAAGTGCTAAGCTAACGGAATGGGTCAAGTCAATCACATCATTCTCCTAATGATGTGATCCCGTTAATCAAATTACAACTCATGTCTATGGTTAGGAAACATAACCATCTTTGATCAACGAGCTAGTCAAGTAGAGGCATACTAGTGACACTCTATTTGTCTATGTATTCACACATGTATTATGTTTCCGGTTTATACAATTCTAGCATGAATAATAAACATTTATCATGATATAAGGAAATAAATAATAACTTTATTATTGCCTCTAGGGCATAATTCCTTCAGTTTTATCCGTATCACCTCGGTGGAAGAAGCTTTCTATCTTTTCTAGCTCACAATCAAATCTTGTTTCCGTTTGGGGCAGAATCTCAACTCAAGTTTGAGATGTTTTTATAAGCCCACAAGCAGCTTATTGTTTTTGTGGTTGATTTTTTTTCTTTCAACAACTCCGTTCAAGCCTTCTTCGTAAGGATGTTCCTTTCAAATTCAATTGTGGCAGAAGTTGCCTTTTTCTTTTCCATTCTACGATTCCAATGATCTAACTTCTATTCTTTTCTTCCGGAGGCATTGTGATGTTGCTCTCTTCGACCCATCATCTTGTTTTGTCAAGATCATGTTCTATCCCTTCCATTTATAGTCGGAGTGCTGCCCAATTTATATCATTCTTTTTCCTTCTCTATCTTATTTTAACCGGAGTGTTGTCGTAATTGATCCTTATCGTTCTTTGTACATCTCGTTTCCACCGGAGTGCTTGCATGTACTTATTGTCCTTTGCAATCCTTTTCTTATGTCTTTCAACCTACAAGGTTCTAGTAATGTTCCTTGTTCCTTTTTTCTAACGGATTGTTTTTAACTTCGTTCATCTTCGTTGTATTCTTTATTTCTTTCAATTTGTTCAACCTCGCAAGGTTCTTTGGTTTCACTCTTTTGCCAAGAAGCAACTTAGTTTTACCTCTTCTCTTCCTCTTCCGCTTCTCTCCGGTGCCATCCTAGATCTCGGGACGAGATCCTCTCGTAGTGGTGGAGTGTTGTGACGCCCCAAGACCGGAGCTTCAGATGCCTTCCAGGGTTTCCAAGATTCGTTGTGTGATTTGTTTTTACTTGTTGCATTCATCATTGCATCATGTGCATTGCATCATGTCATCATGTCTTTAATCTTTCCAACTCAACTAAATAAACGGTATGGATCTTCGATCCATTTAAATCGAGGGATATTCACAATAGTGATTTCTCTTTAGAACATATACTCCCAATATTATTAGGGAGCTATAGTAAATATTTCTAACACACTTGTAAAATATCCCAATGCCTTTCCTATCTTAATTCTTTGTCTCCAACCTTGCCATTTATTCTTTCTTCACTTTCCGGAGTTCCACCAAAAACCTCAACATTTTTGGACCCCCCTATCACCTACTTCATATGCAAAACCATTTGAATTAAATTCAAATGAGTTTGATTCAAACTTCACCCACGTGTTCATTTCCATTTTTCTTGGATCAGGCTCATTTCTGCGAGTCTGAGAAAATTTACTTCCTGCCCAAACTCCACTGTTATCCCTCTCGGCATTTCTTCCAAGTTTGGGTTTTCTTTGAAATCGTTAAAAAGAGAGAGAGTTTGAGGCAGAGGAGAGCCTACCCAACTTGGGCCTCCTACCACCCCGCATCCAGGCCGGTCCATCTTCCCCCGCAGCCCACTAGACCGCCCCACCTCCTCCTTAACCTAGCGCCAGGAGAGCTTCGCTCTCTCCCGATCCCATCTCCCTCTCGTCCCTAGCCGCCGCCTCCTCTCTGTATTCCTTCGTCCCTCACCCGTTCCACCTCTCCCCTGCAGTCCTCGCGCTCGTCTCCTCGGCCGGACGGCCACCTCGCCGGCGACCAGGCGCCACTCCACCTCTGGTGCGCCCCAGCTCCCTTCTCCTCCTCACTGCTAGCTCCGCCCGCGCTGGAGCACGCGAGCAGCAGCAGCCTGAGATGCTCCCTGCCTGCACCATGCCATGGCCCTCCCGAGGCCATCATCGCGCAACACCTCGTCGGCCTCATGTTTCGTCGTTCTGCCTCCCCACGTCGGCAGGAAGCCCCGCTGCTGCTGCTCTCCGCCAAGCCCCGTTGACGAGCACCGCCGTCTTGCGCCGTCCCTCTCGCCTTGTCTTCTTCATCTTCAGCGCCTCGATGCCCCTTTGCTCGCCCGTCCATGGAGGCCACCGTGCTGGCCTGCAGCTTTGCGCGCGCTGCTGTGCCTTGCTGCTGCTACTTCGTTCGACGGCGGACGACCTCCGTCGAGCTCGCCCGGCCACCTTCAACCTCGGCGTGGCCCTGCCTCTACTAGTAGCCTCCTGCTGCCGGCCGTTTCCATTGGTTCGGGGAGCCCCAAGTCATGTCTGTGTCCTCGTTGGCTGTTGATGATACGCTATTGGCGTTCTCCATCGTCTCCCTGGGCTCGTCAAACCCTGTACCCGGAGCCCAAGCCGGAAGACTCCGTGGATGTCCATCTCACTTGTGCCATTTTTGATCTTTCGGGATTCACCAAGTACCATTACGCCTGGAGACCACGGATCCGTGAAGTCCCACTACCGCCACTGTGTATCCGACAAGTTCGCGAGTACGACTACTTCCCACGACGACCTTGTACAACTACCGTCGCAAGAACCGAGACCGGCAAGTCCGAAGACCCAAGTACCATGACGCCAAGTACCCCTTCGGATCGCCAAGGTGGATCTCGACCGTTGACGAGGTTCCGATAAGACCGTCGACATGTATGGCTACAATGTGAACATGTACCCGACAACCCCAGAGACCTATGTTGTGCCAAGTACTCGCTCGTTGACTCAAACATCTACAGGAAAACGTGTACCACTACCGCCGCCCGAACGTCTACAGAACATGTACTGTCGACCCTTGAAGGCCGTGGACATCAAGTTCCTTGTTTTGACCTCGAACACCTACGGAGTGTGAACATCTTCGAAGCAAGAACAACTACTTCCACTACATCGCGAGAACGCCTACTTCCCTCTACGAACTGGATCCATTCCAATAATGCACGCTTCGAAGGTATAACTGAAATCACAAGTGCTCCCTAGGTGGTTTTGGTAATTAATGACAACATATCTCTTGTTGGACTAACACTTTTACCTAGTATGTTTCAGATAAATTCAACAATGAAGTGGCATGGACTAAAGGATGTGGAACCCCTTCAAGATGCTAAGGACAAAGGATTGGCTCAAGCTTCAAGATCAAGACTCTACATTTTCTATTTTAGTGATCCAAGATCACATTGAGTCTATAGGAAAAGCCAATACTATCAAGGAGGGATGAGGTGTTGCTTAATGGCTTGCTTGCTCAAAGTGCTTAGTGATATGCTCCAAAGCCCTCAACCACTTTCTCACTTCCAAATATGACCTAAACCAAAAGTCAAACTCGGCCCCACCGATTCTTTCTATCCGGAGCCACCGAGTTCAGTTGACATAGCCACTGCCAGAAACCCTAATCAGTTCTGTCTCACCGATGGGATCTCGGTCTCATCGAGATGGGCTTGCAAACTCTCTGTTACCTGTTGCAATATTTTCGGTCCCACCGAGATATGCAATCGGCCCCACCGAGTTTGCTTGGCCAACTCTCTGTTTCATTTATTACCCAAATCGGTCCCACCGAGTTTAAGTAATCGGTCAAACCGAGTTTTGGATTTACCCTAACACTAGCACATCGGTCCCACCGAGTTGATCCAGTCGGTCCCATCGAAAACCCTAACGGTCACTAGGTTTGCTAAATCGGTCCGACCGAGTTTCTCAATTCGGTCTCACCGAGATTGGTAAATTGTGTGTGACGGTTAGATTTTGTGTGGAGGCTATATATACCCCTCCACCCACTCTTCATTCGTGGAGAGAGCCATCAGAACATACCTACACTTCCAATACACATTTTCTGAGAGAGAACCACCTACTCATGTGTTGAGGGCAAGATATTCCATTCCTACCATATGAATCTTGATCTCTAGCCTTCCCCAAGTTGCTTTCCACTCAAATCTTCTTTCCACCAAATCCATATCCTGTAAGAGAGAGTTGAGTGTTGGGGAGACTATCATTTGAAGCACAAGAGCAAGGAGTTCATCATCAACACACCATTTGTTACTTCTTGGAGAGTGGTGTCTCCTAGATTGGCTAGGTGTCACTTGGGAGCCTCCGACAAAGATTGTGGAGTTGAACCAAGGAGTTTCTAAGGGCAAGGAGATCGCCTACTTCGTGAAGATCTACCGCTAGTGAGGCAAGTCCTTCGTGGGCGATGGCCATGATGGGATAGACAAGGTTGCTTCTTCGTGGACCCTTCGTGGGTGGAGCCCTCCGTGGACTCGCGCAACCGTTACCCTCCGTGGGTTGAAGTCTCCATCAACGTGGATGTACGATAGCACCACCTATCGGAACCACGACAAAAACATCCGTGTCTCCAATTGCGTTTGAATTCTCCAAACCCTTCCCTTTACATTCTTGCAAGTTGCATGCTTTACTTTCCGCTGCTCATATACTCTTTGCATGCTTGCTTGATATGTATTGTGTTTGTTAAACTTGTGCCAAAACTCCACTTCAACTTAAAGAAATTAAAAACTGCAACTTTTAGCTCTTAGTGTCTAATCACCCCCCCCCCTCTAGACACCTCTTCTCGTTCCTTTCAATTGGTATCAGAGCATTGGTCTCCATTGCCTTGGTTTAAACACCATTGGAGGAAGATGGATGAGTCTACTTTGGGGAGTCTTAGACATAGAGTGCCTATTCTTGATGGAGAATATTTTCATGAGTGGAAAAATGAAATGCTTGAGATTTTCAATGAATATCATTTGAGCAAGTATATTGCTAGCCCTTGTGCATCTCATGTTGATCCCATGCATCCTACCCTTGATGAGTCAATTGACATGATTCGCAATCTTAGAACTGTTAATCTTATCACTAGAGGCTTGCCTAGAAACTTGATTGGATGTTTGCCTACTCTTAAGTGTGCCTACACCATATGGAAATTTCTTGAGGAACTCTTTCCAAATTATTCCTTGAAAGATCTAGATGAAATTCTCCATAAGTCTATTGCCTTGATTAAGATGAGTTCCAATGATCCCAAATTTGGTGACTGCTTATTTGAGCTTACTAATCTTACGAGTGCCAAAGGAGATGTTGGAATCATTAGCAATATCATTTCCAGAACTATTATAATTCATAAAGATAACTATAGAAATGATCATTTATCTAATGAATTACCCTCTCTAGGAATTGATCAATCACAAGATGATGTTGAACATGGATACTCTGATGAGGATGATGATGATAGTGACTATGATCTTGATGATGCGATGAGACACTTTGGTCTTATGGAAAATCTTCGCGGCTACATGGCTGGAGGAAAGGAATGGGTCCTTGATAGTGGATGTACTGATCATATGACCGGAGATAAAGACATGTTCCGTGAGCTTGCTGAAAATGACGGTCCTTGAAAGTATGTCACTTTGGTGATAATTCAAAGGGTAAGGTGGTTGGCCTTGGTAAGGTGGCCATCTCACATGATAGCTCCATACAAAATGTCATGCTCGTTGAATCTCTTGGCTACAACTTACTTTCAGTATCTAGACTTGCTGATTTTGGTTTCAATGTCCTATTTACTGAAGTAGACTGCCAAGTGTTTCGTAGAGATAATCATAAAATGGTCTTTACCGGTATACGTAGAGGAGATCTTTACATTGTTGATTTCACTAAAAAGGCTCAACCTAAAACTTGCTTAATTGCTAAATCTTCTAAAGGCTGGTTGTGGCATAGAAGGCTAGGCCATGTGGGCATGCGAAACCTTGACAAACTCATTAAAGGAAATCATATCCTTGGCGTTAACGATGTCATATTTGACAAGGATAGACTTTGTAGTGCTTGTCAAGCAGGGAAACAAGTTGGAGGAAGTCATCGCGCTAAGAACATCATGACCACAAGAAGACCACTCGAGCTACTTCACATGGATATTTTTGGTCCAAATGCCTACAAGAGTCTCGGTGGTAACTCATTTGGTCTAGTCATAGTTGATGATTTTTCAAGATTTACGTGGGTGTTCTTTCTTGATGACAAATCGCAGGTCCAAAAGATCTTCAAAAACTTTGCTAGGAAGGCCCAAAATCAATTTGACGTGAAGATCAAGAAGGTTCGGAGCGACAACGGAACGGAGTTCAAGAACGCAAATGTGGACACCTTTCTTGACGAAGAAGGGATCACACATGAGTTCTCGGCTACGTACACACCTCAACAAAATGGAGTTGTTGAGAGGAAGAACCGGACTCTTATCGAGATGGCAAGAATGATGCTTGATGAGTACAAGACGCCAAAACACTTTTGGGCGGAAGCGGTTGAGACAGCTTGTCATGCAACAAATCGCTTGTATCTTCACAAGCTACTCGGCAAGACGGCATACGAGCTCCTCACCGGTAACAAACCCCAAGTTGGATACTTTCGAGTATTCGGCTCAAAGTGCTACATTCTTGATAAGCATCATCGTTCTAAATTTGCTCCTAAGTCTCATGAAGGTTTCCTACTTGGTTATGGCTCAAACTCTCACACATACCGTGTCTACAACAATTTCACCCGAAAGGTTGAAGAAACGGTAGATGTGAAGTTTGATGAATCTAACGGCTCGCAAGTAGAGCAATTGCCAATTGATGTAGGAGACAAAGATCCTTCAGAAGCAATCCAAGACTTGTCTATTGGCAAGATTCGTCCAATGGAGGTAAAGGAGAGTACCTCGTCCGTCCAAGTGGAAGCTTCTACCTCACAACAAGGTGAACCAAGAGTTGATACGGAAGCATCCACGAGCGGGACACACCAAGATGAAGAAAACGAGGAAGTGCACCAAGAACGTCAACAACCTCCTTCTCCACCACGACAAGAGAACGACAACGCTAACAATGAAGAAGGCCAAGAAGAAGAACAAGACGAAGAAGATGTTCAACCAAGACCCGAGCAAAAGCTTTCACGAGTTTGAGCAAGAATTGCTAAAGATCATCCCGTGGAGCAAATCTACAATGATATCCAAACCGGGAGAATCACTCGCTCAAAAACTCGTTTAGCTAACTTTTGTGAACACTATTCATTCATCTCTCGCATTGAACCTATGAAGGTTGAAGAAGCATTGGAAGATCCGGATTGGATAAACGCTATGCATGAAGAGCTACACAACTTTGAGAGAAATCAAGTGTGGACATTGGTCGAAAAGCCCGACAACAACCACAACATCATCGGTACCAAATGGGTGTTTCGCAACAAGCAAGATGAAGATGGACAAGTGGTTCGCAACAAAGCACGTCTCGTCGCCCAAGGCTACACACAAGTCGAAGGTATGGACTATGGTGAGACATATGCTCCCGTTGCTAGACTTGAGTCCATTCGCATCTTACTTGCTTATGCTAATCACCATGATATCACTTTGTACCAAATGGACATTAAAAGTGCTTTTCTAAATGGTGAAATTGAGGAGGAAGTTTATGTTAAGCAACCTCCCGGCTTTGTCAATCCTAAGAAACCTAATCATGTCTACAAACTTCACAAAGCCCTTTATGGTCTTAAACAAGCTCCTAGAGCATGGTATAAATGCTTGACCAAGTTCCTTATTGAAAAAGGCTTTGAAATTGGAAAAATAGATTCTACTCTTTTTACTAAAAGGGTTAATGGAGAACTATTTGTATGCCAAATTTGTGTTGATGATATTATATTTGGATCAACTAACCCTCATTTTAGTGAAAAGTTTGGGAAGCTAATGTCGGAGAAGTTTGAGATGTCTATGATGAGTGAACTCAAATTCTTTCTTGGTTTGCAAATCAAGCAAACTAAGGAAGGCACCTTTGTCTCTCAAACAAAGTACACCAAGGACTTATTCAAGAAGTTCAATATGCAAGAATGCAAAGGTATGACTACACCCATGCCTACTAGTGGACACCTTGATTTGACCAAAGATGGTGAACCGGTCGATCAAAAAGTTTATCGCTCTATGATTGGTTCATTATTATATCTATGTGCTTCGCGCCCCGATATCATGCTAAGTGTGTGCATGTGTGCACGATATCAAGCTGCTCCTAAGGAATGTCATCTTAAGGCCGTGAAGAGGATAGTGAGATACTTGATACATACACCAAATTTTGGCATTTGCTATCCAAAGAGGGCTTCCTTTGATCTTGTTGGCTACTCCGATTCGGACTATGCCGGTGACAAGGTTGATAGAAGTCCACTTCGGGTACTTGTCAATTCCTTGGTAGATCTCTTGTGTCTTGGTCTTCCAAGAAACAAAACTCGGTATCCTTATCCACCGCCTGAAGCGGAATACATTGCCGCTGGTTCATGTTGTGCTCAATTACTCTGGATGACCCAAACTCTTAAAGATTATGGGATATATGTGAAACATGTTCCATTACTTTGTGACAATGAAAGTGCTATCAAGATTGCTCACAATCCCGTGGAACACTCTCGAACTAAGAATATTGAAGTTCATCATCATTTCATTCGAGATCATGTTGCTAAGGGTGACATAAACCTTAAGCATGTTCGCACCGATAAGCAATTAGTGGATATATTCACTAAACCACTTGATGAGAAAGTGTTTTGCAGGTTAAGAGGTGAATTGAACATCATTGATGCTTCAAACTTGGAGTAGGAACTCCATCGGATACATGCAAGACATGAGCTTATGACTAATCCTTGATATTTCTCTTATGATGATAATCTTATGTCTTGATATATTTGCATCTTGCATGTTATCTAACCCTTGTAGGTACTTGGATGAATCTAATTCTATGAGATTGCAACTCACTCACATCTTGAGCAATCTCTACATCACCAAGTCTCTACACAATGGTGGTTGATGACAAGGAAGCACGAAACCTTTCAAACATATCCTTTGACAAATTCTATGTTGAGTTTCATGATTGCCATGTTGGATACACAAGTGCTCTTCCTTGCGAAAACTAACCCATGTAGGTAGATGAACTCAAAGTCCAAAGGGTGCTCCCAACTCTTGATGGGCTACATCAACCTTGAGCAACCCACACAAGTTCAACTACATGATCAAGATCAACACCGCCACCCAAGGTATGTTATTCCATCTTAGAGTAGCTTTACTCCAAGTCATGAGTCAAAGCAACTCGACAAGATGTGAATACATCAAGATACTTAAACGAAAAATGGTAACCCCATTTTGAGCTTAAACGATGAGTACGACCTATGATCAAGTGATCTCACTTGACTCCTAAGTCAATGTACTCTAACATAGGTGACTTTGTCACCGCCCAACTCTAGATGAAGTTCTCTTGTGTTCTTTTCCGTGCTCTTGCATTTGTCTCATGCATATTTGTTTCCCCTTTTCAAAAAAAAACAACTTCATCTAGATCCTTTAGGTTCTTTTCTTTGTTTTCTTTGTTCTGCATTTTCTGCATCCAATTCATTGCAAATCTTTGTGAGATCTTATTTGTCTAGTGAGCTGAGGTGACAAGTGTTTTTCTCTGTGATGAACTCGGTTCCACTGGTTTCATGTTTCCGGTCTAACCGCAGATTTTCGGAGCAACCGAAGCATACAACTCGGTGACACGGACTTCACTACAGGAAAAACATTTTGCCATTTATTCCTGCTTTATTCTTGATCCGGCTCCACTCAACGAATCTTGTCCTCTGCAAGCATCACATTTACCTTAATGCTTTGTACTGTGATTCAAGGACCGAACCCATTCACAACAAATTCCAGAAGATCCTTCTTAGAAATTGATGTCAAAGGGGGAGAGAGAGATCACATCAAAGTTTAGTCATATCTCTAGGGGGAGGGAATACTCCAGGAAAGAGTAATCTTCAAGGATCCCAGATGCTTGATGTTCAAGAGGAGAGATGCCACATGTCTTCTTGGGGGAAAGACATGTTCATATGTGCTTTGCATTAGCTCTGTTCATTTGTTTCTTTGAGCTCTATTTTTCTATTCCCTATCTTCTCCCAGCATCCCATGCTAGATTCAGGGGGAGCAAGACATCCAAGGGAAAGAAAAATTCTCAAATTCATTGCATATCTTTCTCTTTGGGGACATGTCAATATCTATCGTGGTACTCTGTACTCACTCTACATGTCATCCCAGTCTTGGCACTCTTGTGGTTTCTTTTGTTTGCTCTAGCTAGTGGGTGTATCTGTGTTATCTAACCTTGTTTACGCAGGCTCATCCCATCCTAGCCAACTCAAGACCACAAGGTAAGTATATGCATCATAGTCATGTGCATGAGAAATTCTTGCTGATGTACATACTGTTTGCAAGAAGGACTCATGAGCATGAAGGTACAATTCTCATATTTTCATCATTTGCTCTGATGCATATAGCCAAGATACATGTAACACATTGCTACTCTGTCATGGTTATGCTATCACATGCTTCTATATACCATATTCACATGTTTGCATACATGTAGGGGGAGCCTATGCTTGTTACATGTCTTTCCAAAGCTTTACTTGCTATTCTCTATTTCTTTATCTAAAGCTTTGATGTATGTTGCCATCAATTACCAAAAAGGGGGAGATTGAAAGCACAAGTGCTCCCTAGGTGGTTTTGGTAATTAATGACAACATATCTCTTGTTGGACTAACACTTTTACCTAGTATGTTTCAGATAAATTCAACAATGAAGTGGCATGGACTAGAGGATGTGGAACCCCTTCAAGAAGCTAAGGACAAAGGATTGGCTCAAGCTTCAAGATCAAGACTCTAGATTTTCTATTTTAGTGATCCAAGATCACATTGAGTCTATAGGAAAAGCCAATACTATCAAGGAGGGATGAGGTGTTGCTTAATGGCTTGCTTGCTCAAAGTGCTTAGTGATATGCTCCAAAGCCCTCAACCACTTTCTCACTTCAAATATGACCTAAACCAAAAGTCAAACTCGGCCCCATCGATTCTTTCTATCTGGAGCCACCGAGTTTAGTTGACATAGCCACTGCCAGAAACCCTAATCAGTTCTGTCTCACCGATGGGATCTCGGTCTCACCGAGATGGGCTTGCAAACTCTCTGTTACCTGTTGCAATATTTTCGGTCCCACCGAGATATGCAATCGGCCCCACCGAGTTTGCTTGGCCAACTCTCTGTTTCATTTATTACCCAAATCGGTCCCACCGAGTTTAAGTAATCGGTCAAACCGAGTTTTGGATTTACCCTAACCCTAGCACATCGGTCCCACCGAGTTGATCCAGTAGGTCCCACCGAAAACCCTAACGATCACTAGGTTTGCTAAATCGGTCCGACCGAGTTTTTCAATTCGGTCTCACCGAGATTGGTAAATTGTGTGTGACGGTTAGATTTTGTGTGGAGGCTATATATACCCCTCCACCCACTCTTCATTCGTGGAGAGAGCCATCAGAACATACCTACACTTCCAATACACATTTTCTGAGAGAGAACCACCTACTCATGTGTTGAGGGCAAGATATTCCATTCCTACCATATGAATCTTGATCTCTAGCCTTCCCCAAGTTGCTTTCCACTCAAATCTTCTTTCCACCAAATCCATATCCTGTAAGAGAGAGTTGAGTGTTGGGGAGACTATCATTTGAAGCACAAGAGCAAGGAGTTCATCATCAACACACCATTTGTTACTTCTTGGAGAGTGGTGTCTCCTAGATTGGCTAGGTGTCACTTGGGAGCCTCCGACAAAGATTGTGGAGTTGAACCAAGGAGTTTGTAAGGGCAAGGAGATCGCCTACTTCGTGAAGATCTACCGCTAGTGAGGCAAGTCCTTCGTGGGCGATGGCCATGATGGGATAGACAAGGTTGCTTCTTCGTGGACCCTTCGTGGGTGGAGCCCTCCGTGGACTCGCGCAACCGTTACCCTCCATGGGTTGAAGTCTCCATCAATGTGGATGTACGATAGCACCACCTATCTGAACCACGACAAAAACATCCGTGTCTCCAATTGCGTTTGAATATTCCAAACCCTTCCCTTTACATTCTTGCAAGTTGCATGCTTTACTTTCCGCTGCTCATATACTCTTTGCATGCTTGCTTGATATGTATTGTGTTTGTTAAACTTGTGCCAAAACTTCACTTCAACTTAAAGAAGTTAAAAACTGCAACTTTTAGCACTTAGTGTCTAATCACCCCCCCCCCTCTAGACACCTCTTCTCGATCCTTTCAATAACCATCGAGACGATCGCCCGTGGACCGAATGCATGTGATGTATGAGATGCTCGTGGTTGCATCATGTCCGAGTTGTTCTTTGCGAGTTCCGCGTTGCCTTGC
The DNA here is from genome assembly GCF_018294505.1 of Triticum aestivum. NCBI lineage: Eukaryota > Viridiplantae > Streptophyta > Magnoliopsida > Poales > Poaceae > Triticum > Triticum aestivum. Next base: position 303,191,311 of record NC_057806.1, on the reverse strand, counting down.
CGTCAACATATGGGAACCCGGTATCCGAGAGCACCCCATCATCTTGCATGTCACACTCACACCCACTTCCTTTTTGCACCAGTATCCCCGTGAGCTACCAGATCATCGGAATGTTGCCGTGGCATCATTTCCGTTTCGCTGGCGTGGCACCCTTTCCATCATAGTTGCCATGGCACCCCTTTCGTTTCCACCACGATAACAAAATGCTTCATATCATGCTCATGTCAACTTTTCATAAAATTTGCATAAACTTGAACATGTCATCCACATCATGTTAACAACATTAAGATGTTTAAAATTGTTGTTGCACCAAGTTGCTAAATGCATATGGGGATTTACCGGAATTGTTGTTTGTTATTTCCGGCCTCATTTAACTTGCCTAGATGGGTAGTTTTGTTGTGCTTCACCTCTTGCCATGTTAATCAACATTTAATATTGTTGGGTACATAAACAAGATCGAACTAAATAATCAAATGTGTTGTTCCGGCAATATGCAACTCGTTGCATATTGAGCTCCACTTAACTTGTAGTTTTGTTTGTGCACTTTGCCATGCCATGCATATTTAAACCAGACATGCATCATACTTGTTTGTGCATCATGCCATGTTTTTGCTTGGTTGTTTACTATGTTGCTTGCTTCTTTCCGGGTTGCTTCTCTCGTTAGCTTCGTTTTTCGATCCGGAGTTGTGAGGATCCGTTCGACTACGTCTGTTTGTCTTCTTCATGGACTCGTTCTTCTTCCTTGCGGGATCTCAGGCAAGATGACCATACCCTCGAAATCACTTCTATCTTTGCTTGCTAGTTGTTACGTTCTATTGCCATGCCGCGCTACCTACCACTTGCTATATCATGCCTCCCATATTGCCATGTCAAGCCTCTAACCCACCTTTTCTAGCAAACCGTTGTTTGGCTGTGTTACCGCTTTTGCTCAGCCCCTCTTATAGCGTTGCTAGTTGCAGGTGAAGCTGAAGTTGTTCCATGTTGGAACCTGGATATTGTTGGGATATCACAATATATCTTATTTAATTAATGCATCTATATACTTGGTAAAGGGTGGAAGGCTCGGCCTTATGCCTGGTGTTTTGTTCCACTCTTGCCGCCCTAGTTTCCGTCATACCGGTGTTATGTTCCTTGATTTTGTGTTCCTTACGCGGTTGGGTGTTATGGGAACCCCTTGATAGTTCGCTTCGAATAAAACTCCTCCAGTAAGGCCCAACCTTGGTTTTACATTTGCCTAACAACATATACCTTTTCCCTTGGGAGTAATTAACCCGAGGGTCATCTTTATTTTAAACCCCCCCCCGGGGGCCAGTGCTTCTCTAAGTGTTGGTCCGAACCAGAGCCACTTGCGGCGCCACCTCGGGGAAACTTGAGGGCTGGTTTTAGCTGTACATAGTGTTCATCCGGTGTTGCCCTGAGAACGAGATATGTGCAGCTCCTATCGGGATGTCGGCGCATCGGGTGGTCTTGCTGGTCTTGTTTTACCATTGTTGAAATGTCTTGTAACCGAGATTCCGAGTCTGATCGGGTCTTCCTGGGAGAAGGAATATCCTTCGTTGACCGTGAGAGCTTGTGATGGGCTAAGTTGGGACACCCCTGCAGGGTATAAACTTTCGGGAGCCGTGCCCGCGATTATGTGGCAGATGGAAATTTGTTAATATCCGGTTGTAGAGAACTTGACACTTGACTTAATTAAAATGCATCAGCCGCATGTGTAGCCATGATGGTCTCGTTTCGGCGAAGTCCGGGAAGTGAACAAGGTTCCTGTGTTATGCTTGAACGTAAGTAGATTCAGGATCACTTCTTGATCACTTCTAGTTCACGACTGTAGCGTTGCTTCTCTTCTCGCTCTTATTTGTGTATGTTAGCCACCATATATGCTTAGTGCTTGCTGTAGCTCCACCTCACTACCCCTTTCCTACCCATAAGCTTAAATAGTCTTGATCTCGCGGGTGTGAGATTGCTGAGTCCTCGTGACTCACAGTTACTTCCAAACAGTTGCAGGTGTCGATGATACCAGTGCAGGTGACGCAGCCCAGCTCAAGTGGGAGCTCGATAAAGATCTTGGTCGTTGTTTTGTTTCGTTTTCTTTTGATTAGTAGTGGAGCCTAGTTGGGACGATCAGGGATCTAGAATTTGGGGTTGTCTTATTTTATTTTGGTTCCATAGTCGGACCTTGATTGTATTCTGGATGATGTATGGTTAACTTGTATTTGTGTGAAGTGGCGATTGTAAGCCAACTCTTTATCCCTTTCTTATTCAGTACATGGGATTGTGTGAAGATTACCCCTCTTGCGACAAACCTACCATGCGGCTATGCCTCTAAGTCATGCCCCGACACGTGGGAGATATAGCCGCATTGTGGGTGTTACAACAATATATGATGTTCCCTTTGTCATCGGTATGTTACTTGCCCGAGATTCGATCGTCGGTATCTCAATACCTAGTTCAATCTCGTTACCGGCAAGTCTATTTACTCGTTCCGTAATGCATCATCCCATAACTAACTCATTAGTCACATTGCTTGCAAGGCTTATAGTGATGTTCATTACCGAGAGGGCCCAGAGATACCTCTGTGATACTCGGAGTGACAAATCCTAATCTCGATCTATGCCAACTCAACAAACACCATCAGAGACACCTGTAGAGAATCTTTATAGTCACCTAGTTACGTTGTGAAGTTTGATAGCACACTAAGTGTTCCTCCGGTATTCAGGAGTTGCATGATCTCATAGTCATAGGAACATGTATAGGTTATGGAGAAAGCAATAGCAATAAACTAAACGATCATCGTGCTAAGCTAATGGATGGGTCAAGTCAATCACATAATTCTCTAATGATATGATCCCGTTAATCAAATGACAACTCCTGTCTATGGTTAGGAAACATAACCATCATTGATTCAACGAGCTAGTCAAGTAGAGGCATACTAGTGACACTCTGTTTGTCTATGTATTCACACATGTACTAAGTTTCCGGTTAATACAATTCTAGCATGAATAATAAACATTTATCATGATATAAGGAAATATAAATAACAACTTTATTATTGCCTCTAGGGCATATTTCCTTCACAACATAGATATGCAAAACTATTATGACTAAGTTCATGATAAATTAAGTTCAATTAATCAAATTACTAATGAACTCCCACTTAAAACAACATCTGTAACACCCTCGATGTGACTATATCTCCCACGTGTCGAGGCACGACTTAGAGGCATAATCGCATTGAAGGCATATGTCGCAAGTTAGGCAATCTTCACAACATCCCATGTAATATGAATAATAAAGGGGAGATAACATAGTTGGCTTACACTCGCCACGTCAATCAAGTACAGAAATAACATTACATCATCCAAACACTCATGGCCCGACTATGGCGCCAAAATAAAAGATAACCCAACATGCGACACGGTCCCGTTCACCCCCAACTGGGCACCACTACTGATCATCGGGAAAGGAAACATAGTAACGTTGAGAGTCTTTGTCGAACTCCCACTTGAGCTCATACGCGTCTCCTGGAGCGTCATCAGGCCCTGCATCTGGTGTAATAGTAATCTGTGAGCCACAGGGACTCAGCAATCTCGCACCCTCGCGATCAAGACTATTTAAGCTTATAGGTAAGGCAAGGTAAATATATGTGGAGCTGCAGCAAGCGACTAGTAAGTATGGTGGCTAACTTATTCGCAAAAAGAGAGCGAGAAGAGGAGGCAAAGCGCGAGCGTGAAACTAGAGAGCAACCTGCGCAAACATTACTCCAACATCGTGTCCACTTCCCAGACTCCGCCGAGAAGAGGCCATCACGGTAACACACTCAGTTGATTCATTTTAATTAATTAAGGTTCAAGTTATCTACAACCGGACATTAACAAATTCCCATCTGCCCATAACCGCGAGCACGGTTTTCGAAAGTTCAAATCCCTGCAGGGGAGTCCTAACTTAGCCCATGACAAGCTCTCATGGTCAACGAATGAGTAGACCTCCTCCCAAGATGTTCCGATCAGACTCGGTATCTCGGTTCTTCAAGACACTTCGACAGGTTAAAACAAGTCCAGCAACACCGCCCGAATGTGCCGACAAATCCCGATAGGAGCTGCACATATCTCTTTCTCAGGGCACACTCAGATAGGTCAAGCTACGAGTAAAACCAACCCTCGAGTTTCCCCGAGGTGGCCCCGCAGGCTGCCCGGTTCGGACCAACACTCAGAGGGAGCACTGGCCCGGGGGGGTTAAAATAAAGATGACCCTTGAGTCTGCAGAACCCAAGGGAAAGAAAAGGCTAGGTGGAAAATGGTAAAACCAAGGTTGGGCATTGCTGGAAAAGCTTTAATCAAGGTGAACTATCAAGGGGTTCCCATTATAACCCAACCACGTAAGGAACGCAAAATCCGGGAACATAACACCGATATGACGGAAACTAGGGCGGCAAGAGTGGAACAAAACACTAGGCGAGAGGCCGAGCCTTCCACCCTTTACCAAGTATATAGATGCGTTAAGATAACATAGCAATATAATGATATCCCAACAAGTAAATAAATGTTCCAACAAGGAACGGCCTCCAATCTTCACCTGCAACTAGCAACGCTATAAGAGGGGCTGAGCAAAGCGGTAACATAGCCAATCAACGGTTTGCTAGGACATGGTGGGTTAGAGGTTAGACATGGCAATATGGGAGGCTTGCAAGCAAGTGGTAGGCATCGTAGCATTGGCATAGCAAAAGAGCGAGCAAACTAGCATAGCAAAGATAGTAGTGATTTCGAGGGTATGATCATCTTGCCTGCACAGTTGTCAGAGTTGACTGGATCCTCGAAAGCAAACTCAACAGGCTCCTCGTTAGCGAACTCGTCTCCCGGATCTACCCAAACAAGACAAACAAGCAACAAGGATACAATCAACCACGTGCAAGGATCAAGCAATATGATGCAATGATGATATGCTATGCGGGATGCGATGCGGGATGCAAAATGCAAGATATGACAGGAAATGCATGAACCTGGCCTCAACTTGGAAATCCAAATGTGCCACTGGAAATATGAGATGAAATCGCTTGAAAACGATATAAAGAACGCCGGAATCGGAGTTACGGTTTGGAAATGGCAAGCGATTCAAATATGACACCGGTCTGCGATTTACAGCAAGTAGCCACCTAAAAGCAATGAAATGAACATGCTACAGCAACCAAACATGACAAAAAAATACATGGCAGGGATGCATGCAAGATGCTTAACAAAAGTCTAGCACTGAGCTACGGCCAATTCATCCATTAACAGGTTCAAACAAGCATGGCAAAAATGCATATGACAAACAGATCTCAGACTTAGTGAAATTAACACTTGTCTGGAATTTCAGATTAGGTAGCCCTCTTCGGAGCATCAAAACTACATGCTACAGGACCTGAACATGGCAAAGTAAAGCATGGCATGGAGCTACTCAAAGAGCTTAACAAAAGTCCCTTAGTGACCTTGAGCGAAAAGGGATCAGAAAATACAATTGCAAGCATGTGAACATAGCAAAAACATAATCAGATCACAGACTTAGTGAAAACTGACACATGCTGAAATATAACTCAAGTAGGCATGTTTACGAGCTTGATGCACTCACTACGGTGCAAGTCATGGCAAGACAAGCATACATCCATCAAAAAGGCAAAAATGCAAGCTAGACATAGCAAGAACAATAGCATAGCATGCACAGATCAACTACAACATCACCGGCAAAATTGCAAACAAGTTGACAATCTGCCCAGACTCACAAAGTAGCAAAAGTAGAGCTCGATTGACTCAAGCTAGGGTGCTCCATAATTGCAAACAAAGACATGGATGGATAGAGCACTACAAGATTAACAAAACATCCTTACTGATCATCCTCAAAAGAGGCACGGATCACTAGGAAACAACATGAACATATGAGCATATGAGATAAACAGCTCCAGGACTTGGTGAAAATACTAAGTCTCTGAAAAATAGATTTACCAAGTGCACCATTTTGCAAGCTTGCACTAGTCCACACACACATCACAAAAATACATGGGTTGCACCTCTGGAAAGATGACAAAACCCTTAAAAAACATATGTAGAGCATCAGGGCATAGCATGCACACATTAATCATGGCAAAAATGACAAAAAGCTAAATGGAGTAGCAGATCTGACAAATAACTCAAGTAGCCCTCTTCTAACGGCATTTCGGGCATCAAGATGAACTCAAATGAAAATGATGCAATGGAATGAAATGATGTACTCTCTGAGATGAACATTTTGATATGCTATATGCATGAATCAAAGCTACAGATGCGAAGTTACGGGGTCATGAACATGTGCACTTGTACTGAAATTTCTGGGACTTAGACGAATTTGACCTAGGGTTTTTTGGATCTAGATCTCACGCACGGAAATCGAGGCAGCCGGAGCACTGTAGACCGGCGGCGGGGATGACGTCGGAGGAGGTCGCCGGAGTGGCCGGATGACGAGGAGGCGGGGACGACGGTGGCGGCGCTCGGCGGTGGCCGTGGCGGGGTCGGGCGGCGGCGGGCGCGCCGGCGGACGGCGGGGTCGCGGCGCGAGGCGCCGGCCGGCGATGATGGCGGGCGGCGGCGCCGATGGCCCCGAGTGGCCGGCCGCGAGGAGGGAGGCAGCGCTCGGGCAGCGAGGCGCCCAAGCGACGCGGGGCGGCGAACGGGCCGCGGGGGCCCTCCCTGGGCCTCCCGGGCCGCGCGGGCGAGGCGGCGGGGAAGTGGTCCCGCGGGACACGTGGCGGCGGCGGTGTCCGGCACAGGGCGGACAAAGTCCGGTGCGGCGCGGTGGATTTTTAGGGTTAGGATGGGGGAGGATCCCGATTTTTCAAGAGGGGTCTATTTATAGCCATAGAGGGAGCTAGGAGAGTCCAAATGAGGTGCGGTTTTCGGCCACGCGATCTTGATCGAATGCTCTAGATGATGGAGCAGAGTTAGATGGGTTTTGGGACAAATTGGAGGGGTGTTGGGCTGCAACACACACAAGGCCTTTTTGGTCCCTCGGTTAACCGTTGCAGTATCAAACGAAGTCCAAATGGTACGAAACTTGACAGGCGGTCTACGGTAGTAAACTAAGGCCGCTTGGCAAGTCTCGGTCCAATCTGGAAATGTTTAATCCCCACACACGAAAGAAAGCTAGAAATGACCACCGGAGGAGAACGAAGCGCCGGAATGCAAAACGGACAACGGGGAAAATGCTCGAATGCATGAGATGAACACATATGCAAATGCAATGCACATGATGACATGATATGAGATGCATGACAACGACAACAACACACGGAGACAAAACCCGAACCCGAGGAAATAAATATAACTTAACGCCGGAAATGGCAAGAGTTGGAGTACAAATTGGGAAAGTTACATCCGGGGTGTTACAACACTCCACCACTACGAAAGGATCTCGTCCCAAGATCTAGGACTGAAAGAACGCCGGGTACTCATAACGGAGGTGATCCTCGCTTCCCCAGGTAGCTTCACGGTCGGAATGGTGTGACCACTTGACTTTGAGAAATTTGATTGACTTGTTGCGAGTCTTGCGTTCAGTCTCTTCAAGAATAGCAACTGGGTGCTCACGATAAGAGAGATCTTCTTGGAGCTCAATGTCCTCGAAGTTGACGGTGCGGTCAGGAGTCTTGAAGCACTTTCGAAGCTGAGAGACATGGAACACGTCATGAACATTTGCAAAGTTTGAAGGAAGCTCGAGTTGATAGGCGAGGTCGCCTCTCTTGCTGACAATCTTGAAAGGTCCCACGTATCTGGGGGCGAGCTTCCCTTTGATACTGAAGCGACGAGTACCTTTCATAGGAGAGACACGGAGGTAAACATGATCTCCGATCTCGAAAGCCAAATCACGGTGCTTACTATCATAGTAGCTCTTCTGGCGGGATTGGGATACTTTGAGGTTATCATGAATGACTTTGCACATCTCCTCTGCCTCTGTGATTAAGTCATTACCCAAAAGCTGACGTTCACCAGGTTCAGACCAGTTGAGAGGGGTACGGCACTTCCTTCCATACAGAATTTCAAATGGGGCCTTGCCAGAACTTGCTTGAAAACTGTTGTTGTAGGAGAATTCAGCACAAGTAAGACAATCCTCCCACTTCATGCCGAAAGAGATCACACAAGCCCTGAGCATATCTTCAAGAATCTGGTTGACACGCTCGACTTGACCACTAGTTTGAGGATGGAAAGCTGTGCTGAAGCGGATGTTAGTGCCCATGGCCTTCTGAAAAGAATCCCAAAACTTCGAGGTAAAGATGCTGCCACGGTCTGAAGAGATCACTTGAGGAATACCATGCAGAGAGACAATACGAGAGGTATAGAGTTCCGCCGATTGAGCTGCAGTGATCGACTCTTTGATAGGCAGAAAGTGAGCCACTTTGGTGAGTTTGTCGATGACAACGAATATAGCATCATTGCCGCGGTTGGACTTTGGAAACCCAGTCACGAAGTCCATCTCAATGTGGTCAAACTTCCATTCTGGAATGGCAAGAGGTTGGAGGAGACCTGCTGGCCTTTGGTGTTCTGCCTTCACTCTTCTGCAGATATCACATTCATTCACGAATTGAGAAATCTCGCGCTTCATTCGGGTCCACCAATAAGCTTGTTTAAGGTCCTGATATATCTTCGTGCTCCCAGGGTGGATGGAGAGGAGAGAATTGTGAGCCTCGTTCATGATCACTTTACGGAGGTCACCTTTGGGTACAACAATACGATCCTCGAAGAAGAGAGTGTCCTTATCATCAAGGCGGTAGCACTTGTACTTGGACTGACTCTTGGCAATCCCAATCTTCACCTTTTTCACCATAGCATCAAGAAGCTGGGCTTGGCGAATCTGGTCTTCCAAGGTAGGAGAGACTAGAAGGTTGGCGAGGAATCCTTGAGGAACAACTTGTAGATTAAGTTTGCGGAAAGCTTCACAAAGCTCGGGTTGATAAGGCTTAAGAATCAGACTGTTGCAGTAACCTTTCCTGCTCAAAGCGTCAGCAATCACATTGGCCTTGCCTGGAGTATACTCGATACTCGGATTATACTCTTGAATCTTTTCGACCCATCGAGTTTGTCTGAGGTTGAGATTAGGCTAAGTAAAGATGTACTTGAGACTCTTGTGATCAGTGAAAATGTCCACTTTTCTTCCCAATAGAAGATGTCTCCAAGTCAAAAGAGCATGCACAACTGCCGCCAACTCGAGATCATGAGTGGGGTAGTTCTTCTCATTAGGCTTCAACTGGCGAGAGGTATAAGGAACAACTTTATTCTCTTGGATCAATACTGCACCAAGACCTTGGAGAGAGGCATCACAAAAGACCTCGTACGGCTTGGATTCATCAGGCGGAGTGAGAACTGGAGCAGTGATCAATTTCTCTTTCAAAGTGTTGAAAGCAATGTCACACTCTGGGGACCAAACGTACTTGACGTGCTTCTAGAGAAGATTAGAGAGAGGCTTCGCGATCTTAGAAAAGTTTTCAACGAATCTTCGGCAATAGCTTGCGAGACCGAGGAAGCTGCGGAGTTGCTTCACGTTCTGAGGAGGTTCCCAATTCACAATTGTAGACACCTTCTCAGGATTCACGGCAATGCCCTTGGCAAAGATGATATGCCCAAGATAAAGAACCTCATCAAGCCAAAATTCACACTTGGAGAACTTGGCGTAGAACTGATGTTCCCTGAGCTTATCGAGTACCAAATGCAAGTGCTTGGCATGATCTTCCTTGTTCTTTGAGAAAACCAGAATGTCATCGAGATAGACCAAAATGAAGTCATTGGTGTAGGCGTTGAAGATGAAGTTCATCATGCGAGAGAAAGTCGGAGGAGCGTTGACGAGGCCAAAAGACATGACAGTGTATTCATATGAACCAAAGCTTGTCCTGAAAGCCGTCTTGGGAATATCTTGCTCACGAATTTGAATCTGATGATAACCCATACGGAGATCAAGCTTGGAGAATACTTGGGCACCTTTGAGTTGTTCGAACAGCTCATTGATGTTGGGAAGTGGATATTTGTTCTTGATGGTCTTCTTGTTCACTGGACAGTAATCAACACAAAGTTGGTCCGCTCCATCCTTCTTCTTCACAAAAAGAACACCACAACCCCACGGAGAAGAACTTGGCCGGATGAGACCCATTTTCTCTTGAATATTGAGTTGCTTCTTCAGCTCCTTCAATTCTTCAGGTCCGAGCTTGTAAGAACGCTTGCAAACAGGTTCCGTGCCAGGCTCAAGATCAATAACGAATTCAACTGGCCAGTGCGGAGGCATTCCTGGAAGCTCTTCTGGAAAGATGTCTTGATATTCGCAAACGACTGGAATTTGAGAGATGGCATCCAATTCACCCTTCTCATTGAGAGAAAACAGACGGATGGTATCATCATGAGCGGCAAAGACAATTACATCCTCAGACGGATGAGTCAATTGAATCTGCCTGGCTGCACAATCAAGCTGAGCCTTGTGCTTAGAAAGCCAATCCATTCCGAGAATAAGATCAATATTCGAGTTACCAAGAACCATTGGGGAAGAAAGGAACTTGTAGTCACCCAAAGTGATAGTAACATCTGGCACCTCCAGACTTGCACTCAAACGTTTGCCAGGAGAAACGATATCCATTTGTTTACCCAAATGAGAAGAAACGAACTCATGCTTGGTAAAAAATGGCTTTGACATGAAACAATGCGATGCACCAGTGTCAAAAAGAACTTTTGCAGGAATACCATTAACAGGAAGGTTACCCATGATGACATCTGACGAGTCCTCTGCCTGAGCTGCATTCATCAAGTTGACCTTGGCGTGCTTGGGGTTATGCTTGACCACAGTTGTACTTGCCGATCTGACAGGAGGAGGAGGAGGAAGACGCCTCTGGTTGAGACACTTGTTGGCATAGTGACCCTTCTGTTGGCACTTGTTGCACGTGACCTCTGAAAGCGGATGGTGGTAAGGAGCACTCGATCTTGGTGCTTGAGACGAAGTCTTGTTCTGAAAGCCAGGGTTGGGTGGGTGGGAAGAACCACTGCCACCTTTGCTCTTCTGCTGATACGGCTGACAGAACGGAGGAGGAGGAAGCCAAAACTTCTGCTGCTTGGCCACTTGAGTAGAGGAAGAAGGAGTAACATCTCTGGCTCGCTTCTTGGAAGCATCACACCTCAACTGAGCAGCCTCTTGCTTCAATGCCATGTTGTAGAACTCATCGTACCTCAAGGGCTCGAAGAGAACAAGAGCTAGCTGAATTTCTTCTCTGAGACCACCCCTGAACTGATATATCATGCTCTTCTCATCAGGGACGTCCTGCTTGGCAAAGCGGGCGAGCTTCTGGAACAACTTGTTGTAGTCATAGACAGACAAAGAGCCTTGCTTCAGGTTGCGGAATTCCTCACGCTTGCTTTCAACCACGCTTTGAGGAATATGATGAGCTCTGAAATCTCGACGGAAATCATCCCAAGTGATAACACGTCCACCTCTGGAGTCCTTGTACTGCTGGAACCATTCTGCCGCTTGATCTTTGAGTTGGAAGGAAGCGAACTTAACAAGGTCCTCAGGCCTGACGTTACTGCACTCGAAATGCTTACACAGATCCACAAGCCAATCGTCAGCATCGGTTGCCTCAACACAATTGCTGACAGTCTTTGGCCCATTAGCAAGGAACTGGTTGAGTGAAGCAAAGTGATTCTGATTGCTGCCTTGATTCCCTTGGTTGCCTTGATTGCGCTCTTGAAGAATTTGCATGATCAACTGTGTGTTTGCATTGGTTGCGGCCATCACAGCTTGCCATGCCTCCGGAGGAGGTGGAGGTGGTGGCGGATCAGGATTCAGAGTCGTGCGCGTTGGAGGAGCCATCCTGAAGAGGTTGCCCACCATTAGCACATTGATAGACAAATATTGAAGCTGAATCCAACGGAATGAAAATTGCAACATATAGTCTTCACATCCGAACAAAATGAACGAATGCATTCCTCTTGAAATGGTCACATATCCATAAATTGAGAAGCCACGTAGAATTAAGGTAGAGAAATAAATCAACAAGGTACGGATCAAGAACGAATAATCGGTAAGAAATCCCAATCTCAAACCAATATCCGTGGAAGAAGAACTAGAGCTACTAGAATTCCCACCTATGAAACTCCCGAACCTTTCCGATTATTCAATCAGGTGTTGGGGATACAGGGGAAGCATAATATCTCACCCAAATCTAGCAAATCCTACATCCAGCTGTATCCATCCTTCAACACATAACCAAGAAAAACTTCGGAAACCATCTACCTCAACCTTCGAAAAGCATCCGTTATACAAGTTATGGCGATACTCCTGAACTCCCGCCCCAGTACTGGGTGGCGTCGAGGTTATCTCACCAACGAACTGCATAAAAGAGGTTTTCGATGTCGGCGTACTAAACTCAGGTATTCCAGAACTGCAACGATAAAATTATGATGACAACACCTCAGAGCTCAACTCCCCGGGACACTTCCACTAAACCCCTAACAGGAGGCACCAAAACAATGTTCTCATCATAAAAGCATCGGAACGATTCCAAGATACCCGCGTGATCCTAAAAAAAATTAGTGAAATTTGAGAATAGAAGAGTCAAAACTCTACGTCAGGATGCCTTACCAGAGCGATGAGGAGACTGGGAAGTAAAAAGAATTCCTAAACTCTCCGATATACAATTCCTAAATGACTCAAAACATTTTTCTAGACACAACTCAGCCACTAAAAACAATCAAGCAATGGGGCTCCTAAGGTCGGGGAAGGCTCTGATACCAACTTGTAACACCCTCGATGCGACTATATCTCCCACGTGTCGAGGCATGACTTAGAGGCATAATCGCATTGAAGGCATATGTCGCAAGTTAGGCAATCTTCACAACATCCCATGTAATATGAATAATAAAGGGGAGATAACATAGTTGGCTTACACTCGCCACGTCAATCAAGTACATAAATAACGTTACATCATCCAAACACTCATGGCCCGACTACGGCACCAAAATAAAACATAACCCAACATGCGACACGGTCCTGTTCACCCCCAACTGGGCACCACTACTGATCGTCGGGAAAGGAAACATAGTAACGTTGAGAGTCTTCGTTGAACTCCCACTTGAGCTCATATGCGTCTCCTGGAGCGGAATCATCAGGCCCTGCATCTGGTGTAATAGTAATATGTGAGCCACGGGGACTCAGCAATCTTGCACCCTTGCGATCAAGACTATTTAAGCTTATAGGTAAGGCAAGGTAAATATATGTGGAGCTGCAGCAAGCGACTAGCATGTATGGTGGCTAACTTATTCGCAAAAAGAGAGCGAGAAGAGGAGGCAAAGCGCGAGCGTGAAACTAGAGAGCAACCTGCGCAAACATTACTCCAACACCGTCTCCACTTCCCGGACTCCGACGAGAAGAGGCAATCACGGTAACACACTCAGTTGATTCATTTTAATTAATTAAGGTTCAAGTTATCTACAACCGGACATTAACAAATTCCCATCTGCCCATAACCGCGGGCACGGCTTTAGAAAGTTCAAATCCCTACAGGGGAGTCCCAACTTAGCCCATGACAAGCTCTCACGGTCAACGAAGGAATAGACCTCCTCCCAAGACGTTCCGATCAGACTCGGTATCTCGGTTCTTCAAGACACTTCGATAGGTTAAAACAAGTCCAGCAACACCGCCCGAATGTGCCGATAAATCCCGATAGGAGCTGCACATATCTCTTTCTCAGGGCACACTCAGATAGGTCAAGCTACGAGTAAAACCAACCCTCGAGTTTCCCCGAGGTGGCCCCACAGGCTGCCCGGTTCGGACCAACACTCAGAGGGAGCACTGGCCCGGGGGGGTTAAAATAAAGATGACCCTTGAGTCTGCAGAACCCAAGGGAAAGAAAAGGCTAGGTGGCAAATGGTAAAACCAAGGTTGGGCATTGCTGGAAAAGCTTTAATCAAGGTGAACTATCAAGGGGTTCCCATTATAACCCAACCGCGTAAGGAACGCAAAATCCGGGAACATAACACCGATATGACGGAAACTAGGGCGGCAAGAGTGGAACAAAACACTAGGCGAGAGGCCGAGCCTTCCACCCTTTACCAAGTATATAGATGCGTTAAGATAACATAGCAATATAATGATATCCCAACAAGTAAATAAATGTTCCAACAAGGAACGGCCTCCAATCTTCACCTGCAACTAGCAACGCTATAAGAGGGGCTGAGCAAAGCGGTAACATAGCCAATCAACGGTTTGCTAGGACATGGTGGGTTAGAGGTTTGACATGGCAATATGGGAGGCTTGCAAGCAAGTGGTAGGCATCGTAGCATTGGCATAGCAAAAGAGCGAGCAAACTAGCATAGCAAAGATAGTACTGATTTTGAGGGTATGATCATCTTGCCTGCACAGTTGTCAGAGTTGACTGGATCCTCGAAAGCAAACTCAATGGGCTCCTTGTTAGCGAACTCGTCTCCCGGCTCTACCCAAACAATACAAACAAGCAACAAGGATACAATCAACCACGTGCAAGGATCAAGCAATATGATGCAATGATGATATGCTATGCGGGATGCGATGCGGGATGCAAAATGCAAGATATGACAGGAAATGCATGAACCCGGCCTCAACTTGGAAATCCAAGTGTGCCACTGGAAATATGAGATGAAATCGCTTGAAAAGGATATAAAGAACGCCGTAATCGGAGTTACGGTTTGAAAATGGCAAGCGATTCAAATATGACACCGGTCTGCGATTTACAGCAAGTAGCCACCTAAAAGCAATGAAATGAACATGCTACAGCAACCAAACATGACAACAAAATACATGGCAGGGATGCATGCAAGATGCTTAACAAAAGTCTAGCACTGAGCTACGGCCAATTCATCCATTAACAGGTTCAAACAAGCATGGCAAAAATGCATATGACAAACAGATCTCAGACTTAGTGAAATTAACACTTGTCTGGAATTTCAGATCAGGTAGCCCTCTTCGGAGCAACAAAACTACATGCTACAGGACCTGAACATGGCAAAGTAAAGCACGGCATGGAGATACTCAAAGAGCTTAACAAAAGTCCCTTAGTGACCTTGAGCGAAAAGGGATCAGAAAATACAATTGCAAGCATGTGAACATAGCAAAAACATAATCAGATCACAGACTTAGTGAAAACTGACACATGCTGAAATATAACTCAAGTAGGCATGTTTACGAGCTCGATGCACTCACTACGGTGCAAGTCATGGCAAGACAAGCATACATCCATCAAGAAGGCACAAAATGCAAGCTAGACATGGCAAGAACAATAGCATAGCATGCACGGATCAACTACAACATCACCGGCAAAATTGCAAACAAGTTGACAATCTGCCCAGACTCACAAAGTAGCAAAAGTAGAACTCGATTGACTCAAGCTAGAGTGCTCCATAATTGCAAACAAAGACATGGATGGATAGAGCACTACAAGATTAACAAAACATCCTTACTGATCATCCTCAAAAGAGGCACGGATCACTAGGAAACAACATGAACATATGAGCATATGAGATAAACAGCTCCAGGACTTAGTGAAAATACTAAGTCTCTGAAAAATAGATTTACCAAGTGCACCACTTTGCAAGCTTGCACTAGTCCACACACACATCACAAAAATACATGGGTTGCACCTCTGGAAAGATGACAAAACCCTTAAAAAACATATGTAGAGCATCAGGACATAGTACGCACACATTAATCATGGCAAAAATGATAAAAAGCTAAATGGAGTAGCAGATCTGACAAATAACTCAAGTAGCCCTCTTCTAATGGCATTTCGGGCATCTAGATGAACTCAAATGAAAATGATGCAATGGAATGAAATGATGTACTCTCTGGGATGAACATTTTGATATGCTATATGCATGAATCGAGCTACGGATGCAAAGTTACGGGGTCCCATGAACATGGTTGCACTTGTACTGAAATTTCTGGGACTTAGACCGAATTTGACGCTAGGGTTTGTTTGAATCTAGATCTCGCGCATCGGAAATCGAGGCGGCCGAGCACTGTAACGACGGCGCGGGGAATGACGTCGGAGGAGGTCGCCGGAGTGGCCGGTACGACGCGAGGAGGCGGGGGACGACGGTGGGCTGGCGCTCGGCGGTGGCCGCGGCGGGGTCGGGCGGCGGCGGGCGCGCCCGGCGGACGGCGGGGTCGCGGCGCGAGGCGCCGGCCGGGCGACTATGGCGGCGGCGGCGGCCGATGGCCCCGGGTGGCCGGCCGCGAGGAGGGGAGGCGGCGCTCGGGCAGCGGGGCGCCCAGGTGGCGCGGGGCGGCGGAACGGGGCCGCGGGGTGCCCTCCCTGGGCCTCCCGGGCCGCGCGGGGGCGAGGCGGGAGGGAAGTGGTCCCACGGGACACGTGGCGGCGGCGGTGTCCGGCGAAGGGCGGACAAAGTCCGGTGCGGCGCGGTGGATTTTTAGGGTTAGGACGGGGGAGGATCCCGATTTTTTGAGAGGGGTCTATTTATAGCCATAGAGGGAGCTAGGAGAGTCCAAATGAGGTGCGGTTTTCGGCCACGCGATCGTGATCGAATGCTCTAGATGATGGAGCAGAGTTAGATGATTTTTGGGCCAAATTGGAGGGGTGTTGGGCTGCAACACACACGAGGCCTTTTTGGTCCCTCGGTTAACCGTTGGAGTATCAAACGAAGTCCAAATGGTACGAAACTTGACAGGCAGTCTACCGGTAGTAAACCAAGGCCGCTTGGCAAGTCTCGGTCCAATCCGGAAATGTTTAATCCCCACACACGAAAGAAAGCTAGAAATGACCACCGGAGGAGAACGAAACGCCGGAATGCAAAACGGACAACGGGAAAATGCTCGAATGCATGAGATGAACACGTATGCAAATGCAATGCACATGATGACATGATATGAGATGCATGACAACGACAACAACACACTGAGACAAAACCCGAACCCGAGGAAATAAATATAACTTAACGCCGAAAACGGCAAGAGTTGGAGTACAAATTGGGAAAGTTACATCCGGGGTGTTACAACATCCCTCAAGTTTTCTAAATGATACATGATCCAAATTAACTAACCCATGTCCGATCATCACGTGAGATGGGGTAGTCATCAATGGTGAACATCTCCATGTTGATCATATCTACTATATGACTCATGTTCGGCCTTTAGGTCTCCAGTGTTCCGAGACCATGTTTGTACATGCTAGGCTTGTCAAGTTTAACCCAAGTATTCTCTGTGTGCAAATCTGGCTTACACCCGTTGTATGTGAACGTAGAGTCTATCACACCCGATCATCACGTGGTGTCTCGAAACGACGAACTTTCGCAACGGTGCATACTCATGGAGAACACTTTTAACTTAAAATTTAGTGAAAGGGTCATCTTATAATGTTGCCGTCGTTCTAAGCAAAATAAGATGCATAAAAGATAAATCACATGCAATCAAAATATGTGACATGATATGGCCATCATCATCTTGTGCTTTTGATCTCCATCTCCAAAGCAACGTCATGATCTCCATCGTCACCGGCTTGACACCTTGATCTCCATTGTAGCATCATTGCGTCGAAGTCGTCACGCCAACTATTGCTTCTACAACTATCGCTAACGCATAGTGATAAAGTAAAGTAATTACATGGCGCTTGCACTTCATACAACAAAGAGACGACCCTAAGGCTCCTGCCGCTTGTCGATATTACAAAACATGATCATCTCATACATCAACATATATCACATCATATCTTGACCATATCACATCATGCCCTGCAAAAACAAGTTAGACGTCATCTACTTTGTTGTTGCAAGTTTTACGTGGTTGCTATGGGTTTCTAGTAAGAACCTGTCAGGACCCCGACTCAATGCCACATAGATCTAGCATGTAACACTTCATATCACTTTGCGGCCTCACGCACGGTATTCCCACGGGTGTCGCCTTACCTTTACCCGGGACCGTTTGCGTCTTTTGGCACACGTATATGACAGTGTCGCTAGCATCCATATGATAAGGAGCCCGGGCTGACATGGCTAGTCGTAAACCCAAAGTGGCACAAACTTACAGGGACAGGCATCCATGACCCAGCATCGAACGTGTCGGTCATCAGCGAGTGAATCCAGGCTGTAGCACTGGGCTAGCAGGACTCCGGTGAACCGGGCTGTAGCGGGCTAACAGGACTCCGGTATTCATCGCGTGACATTTCCCCGAAGGGACAGACACAGGAACGAAGAAGGACACATGCCGGCCAGCCTAAGTGTTCCGGAGCAGTAGCAAGCTACCATGGCTCGGTGGAAACACTAGGAGACATTTCCCGGTAAGAGAGGCTACTAAAGATAAACAACTAGATAGTTAGATCCCACACATACCAAGCATTTCAATAACATACACACAATATGCCCGATATGTGCAATACAACATGGCATCACAAAATGACTCTACGACTCAAGTAGTTTATTCAATAGGCTCCGAGGAGCGAGACATTACAAACATGGGTCTCATGACCCAACAATCAGAGCATACAAATCAAAGCACAAGCGGAACCTATCATGTCTGGGTACAGACATCTATAAATGAAAAAGGCTGAGAAGCCTGACTATCGATCAGATCCTGCCGAGGGCACAAGATCGTAGCTGAGGTATCAAGCTAAACGTCGAAGTCCACGCGGAACTACTAGTGAGACCGAAGTCTCTCTGCAAAACATAAAGTAGGCAAACGTGAGTACAAATGTACCCAGCAAGACTTACATCAGAACTAACTACATATGCATCATTATCAACAAAGGGGATGGTGGGGTTTAACTGCAGCAAGCCAGCTTTGACTCGGTGGCTATCCCAAACTACGACTGCAATGTAACTCTTTTGAGGTGGCGCACACGAGTCCACATATTCACCATATCAATACACCACTATGGAACCGCTCCCGTCTCCCTACGAGAACGCCATCCATAGCACTCACGCTTATCTTGCGTATTTTAGAGTATCCACTTTCACTTGTCTATGAACTGATATAAGCAACCCAGAAGTCCTTTTCCGCGGACACGGCTATTCGAATAGTTGATGTTAACCCTGCAGGGGTGTACTTCTTCATACATGTTTCCACCACTTAGCGTCTGCACACGACATGTGCTCGGCAGACTTCAAGCGAAAGCCGACGTGGGTGTAGACCACGACCTACCTAAACACTCAAGTCTCTAGTCCAGGTTTATCGCCTATTCGGGTTCCATCCATGAGGAGATCCGGCCGGAGTTTCGCTCACAGCCCCAAACGATGTGAACAGGGTTCCCGAGATACCAAACGGGCATCCGGTACACCGTGCCACGTACCCGCATCACAGCCCACCCCTACGGTCAGCGCTGTTCACGGCCTCCAGTAAGCTACAAACACCAGAAACTACTTGCAACTCCTGGACAGAGGACTAGGGTGAATAAGAAGTCGAGCGGGGTCATATTTCAGGGCCCAATGTATGGTAGTAGCTGAATCATGGATCACAAACACAGAACTCAGTTCCTAAGGACGGCTTCAATGAGACAACCCACCATGTACTCCTACATGGCCTCTCACCGCTACCTTTACCAAATCGTGTTCACCACTTAGCTCACACACAGTAGGACATGTTCACACCCCTCTGATTCATCCCCGATGAACCAGACCTGACTCAACTCTAAGCAATAGCAGGCATGACAAACAAACATGAATGAGTAGGCACATCAGGGCTCAAACAACTCCTACTCATGCTAGTGGGTTTCATCTATTTACTGTGGCAATGACAGGTCATGCAAAGGATAAAGGGGTTCAGCTACCGCAGCAAGTAACAAATATGTCGTTGTTGTCCTAATGCAGTAAAGGAGAGCAGGAGCGAGAGAGTGGGATTTTATCGGAATGAACAAGGGGGTTTTGCTTGCCTGGCACTTCTGAAGATAACATTGAGTCTTCATCAGTGTCAATGATCACATCATCGGTATCACGTCTATCGAGAGGGGACAAATACCGGCAACACAGAAGGGAACACAATCAATGCAATGCACAATATGATGCATGATCATGACATGGCAAAATGAATGTGTTTTGAGCCAATGCAACTAGCAACAGATTAAATGAAGTTGGTTTGAATACAAGATTCAAATTCAAACTCCATATGTGATTATTTAAATGCCCTTCACTTCATTTGCCCTACACAGTAGTGATAAGTTGTTCTAACATGCATGAAAATGGTACAGATGGATTCCTTGAATTTTTCTGATAATTTTTCATATATAAATTATTTAATTTGGAGTTACGGTTGATTTTCTATGAATTTTAGAAGTTTATACAATTTTCTGGAATTTTCTGAATTATTTTAAATTCAGAAAATCATTTAATGCGTCAGCATGACATCACCTTGACGTCATCAGGTCAACGGGGCAGATTCAGGTCAAACCTGACCAGTGGGGTCCACTGGTCAGTGACACAACTAATTAACCAAGTTAATTAGCCTTAAGTTAATTCTAACTAAACTGTTTGTGGGGCCGGGGCCCACTGGTCAGCGACTAATCAGCTAACTAGCCTAGGTTAATTAGTGTTAAACTAATACTAACTAAAATGTCAGGGGGGGTGGCCCACACGTCAGTGACACACGGGGAAGGTCAAACCGGGGTCAACTCGCCGGAGTTGACCCGCGACTCGTCGCCGGCGGAGCCAGAGACGGCGGAGGGGTGCGGTTTCCCTCCTCCGGCGACCAAATGGCCGGCGGAGGGCGTCTACGTGACGCAGGCACTCGTCCGCATCGAGTAGTGGCAGCGGCCGGGCCTAAGATGGCCGGAGGCGTCACCGGCATCGACCGTGGCGGTCGCCGGAGCTCGGGCGAGCTCGGGGTCGACGCTACGGTGGCCGGGGAGGCTCGTGCGAGGCACCTACGTGTTCCAGGCAGCGCGGGGAGGAAGCTGAGCACAACAGCCGGGCCACTAGGTGGCCGGAGGCACGTCGGCGGCGATCACAGATGGCGGCGGTTTTCGGTCATCAAGGGGGCGACGGCTACGGCAACCAAACGAAGAGGGAAAGAGGGGGAAACGGTGGCGGAGCTCACAGGGGTTGCGACGGTGGCCTCGGGGAGCTCGGGGAGGCGTCGGAGGCGGCGAATCGACAGCGGTGAGCTTCGGTGGCCGGCGACGGAAACGACGATGGTGGCGGTGTTGCAGCGCGTCCGGGGCCTCGTGGCTCGGTGGAGAGGAAAGAAGGGTCGAGGCGGAGCCTCTGGGCTAGTCGGGGGAGCGAGGGAGGCCCAGTGGCCGTGGTTATGGCGAGCGGCGGCGACGGGCTCCGCTCGGTGGGGAGAACAGAGGAGGGGGGGGAGAGTGTTCCGGGGAGAGGATGAGGACGCGGTCGAGGGGGAGTGCGTGGCGTCGCGGAGGGAGTCCAGGGCGTTGAGGGGGCAGCAGGAGGTGGAAGCAGGAGGTGGTGCTCGGGCGCGGGCGCGTCGACACGCCTCTGCCTACTGGCAGAGGTTGAAGACGGTGGGGAGCTGGGCTGGGCCTCAGCCGCATTGCTGGGCCAGGTGGGGGCGCTAGTTGGGCTGCGGGTAAGTGGCCTAGGTAGTTCCTTCTCTCCTTTTTTTAATTTTTCTGTTCTGTTTGTTTTATTAATTTATTTTGCCACTGTTTTGAATTTTAAAAATAATTCAAACAATGCCAAAAACTCCTCTGAATATTTTATATTGCTAGATGGACTTTTCCAAAAGCTTATAAAATATTTCAGGGGTATTTAAATTATATTCTAATTATAAGAATATAATTCAAATTCAAATAGCTAATGAATTAAATCCAAAGTCCCAAAAATAATTCCTTAAAAATGTTCAATATGTTGGTTGGGACCAGAACCCTTACCAAAAATTATCAAACATTTAAGAAGAGCATTTTGGAGCAATGGATGAGATTTCTAGGGTTTTTGCCCCTCTTTTATTTAAGTTTGTGAGGCTTCCAAAATTCCCTCAGTTCAAATTTTCAGAATTTAAACATGATGCACACATGAGCTAGCCTAGAGCACTACCAGCAGCTAGGGATGTGACAACTCACCCCCCACTAAACAAGAATCTCGTCTCGAGATTCAAGCGTAGTGTAAGATGAAGGGGAAACGCAAACTAGTATAATCTTCACGATCCAGGTTGCACTTCAAATGAACGTTGTTTCGATCACCATCTTTGTCTTGTCGTCTTGTTCTGAGAACTCCAATTGACATGACAATGAGAGGAAAGGGAAACTCTAGCAGGATCGATCTTCTAGAAGACCGAACAACTCACGGAATGAGACATAGAGCCATCTCTCGGGTTGAGACACGAGATACACATCAAGAGGGGTGGAAAGAAACGGATGACGAAGGTTCACTAGGTGGACAACAATTTCACGCTTAAGAAGGTGGTAAACGATTGCCCACGTAGCGAGGAGTTGAGTTGCCATGATACCACGACGAAACATCCTGGAGGGGGTGATTCGTAGATTATTGCCTTAAGTGGCAAAAAGAATTACCTTTGATTCAAAGATCATTGAAACTCTTTATACCAGCCTAAGGCAATCACAAGCGATCATTTGGAGGGGGTCGGTAGAATGGCATACTCGGACTTGGATGATGTGGATTACCTTGTTGAAGACAACGTAATGGATGAATTTGCTTATCACCGGAAATGGAAGAGACCCATGGTAGAATGGCACATTGGCGGTGCAAGCTGGGAACAAAATGCAAATGCTGGGAATGATTCTAGTAACTGGGGAGAGGCTCAACAATAGAGAGTGAATTCACTGTTTGAAAAGGTCATAGCATTGTCGAGGAAACTGAGAGCAAACCCAGTTAGTGCCGATGATAACACGTAGCGCTTGGGCGTGCTCTCAAGAACTTGAGTATTTCCACATTCATCAAGGTTTTACCAACATCCGTGTCAAGGATCCTGGCAACACAACATACCACCATGATGAACAACGATGGACGATGCAGATGCATAGGAAGATAACATCAACTCAGATTTCATCCTAGCGAGGCCAAGGAAAACAAAATCTGGATGATCGACCGAGAGACATTTAGCACTCCGCTTCTAATGTTCTCCTTGATGTGCTAGCGTAACCCATTCATAGATATGGTTTGATATCTAGAACATCAAGTAAAGGTCGGACTTCGGGAGCACAAGAATCCATAAGGAACAACTAGGGAGGTAAATCCTACGAAATCCTTATGGGGAGGTGGCCAACTTCCTCAATCAAGATATTATAATAACAGGGCTACCGGATGGGTGTGTTGGCCACGACATCCACTTTACCGGTTTTCGAGGGACCGATATTATAGTTCTTGGGAAATGTTCCAAACCATCATATCTGCCTGAGATTCAGATCTGGTTGGTGTCAGGATATTCCAGACTCATCGAGTCTAGGAAGAAAGATGAAAGTTTGCAACACAAATCGACGAGATGACGTTGCGGGATTCTCGGGAGATGAACTACGATAGCAAGCTCCAAAACATGAGCTGGTTCTGCTACAAACATGTGAACACGCTGTCCCAGACAAACATGACCACGTGGTAGTCTTATAATAAAACACTACCGAGTTCAGGTGGGGGAACCATCATTAATGACATCGAAGTCTCCACGCGTGGAAGTCCAAAGAGTTCACCTTGGACAGACTCCTTTATCTTTGAACAACTCAATCAGTGGCTTGGTGTGCTTGGAACACATATGGAATGAAGGTTGCAAGTCTCCAGACCACAGAATACTTCGCACGTATGCATGACTGACTTGGGATGATTCCAGAGGAAGCAAAACTAACTTTCTCAAATCCACGGTGGCAACTTTCACCAAATGCACGTGTATAAGAGGAAGTCACTCCTTTCATCAAACAAATACTTCATGAGTTAGCATGAAGAAATGCTTTCAAAAGTTTCCAACACTAGCTTAATGTTCAACAAAATCATGGAGGAGATAAGGATGTTGTCAATGGGCTCAACAACAATTCTTCCGGGTTTCCCTTTAAAAGGAATTCCATAGTTAAGAGAACAAGTGTTAGCATTGGTCAGACCCAAAAGGTATAATGGTGTATACTCGAGGGATCAACCACGAGTAAGACAACATTACGAATATTGTTGGTTCTGGTCTGATTGGATGATAGCCCATACTCAAATCAAAGATGGGGTAAGACAATAGGTCCAACAACTGATCACAAGGACCGATTAATGAAGATATCATCTTTCTTCAACACACACACACACAGAATGATATCCCTTAACATGAACTAAATCAGACAGGCTTTTATCTTCCAACTCTCCAAGTTGTTGTTTGGCTTAACCAACTAGCTCAGGGTATCCAACACGGATTCTTGGAGAAGGGGTGGTTTACAGGAATAAACCAACTTGATCACGAACTCAACATAGCGGTCAGGTGACAACCTGGTAATACTTCTGAGAAGATATTCAGAAAATCACGAACCACCGGTATGTTACTAAGCTCGAGAACAATCTTGCTTTTCAGGGCAAGGCGATATGATCAATAGAGCAAGGATTTGAAATAATCCTAACTCATCGATCGAGGAGTGAACCAGGAGAATGGACTAGGTAGCACGATCAATCTTAGAATGATGATTCAATAACCAACACACTAAGAATGAAATTATTGTCCTTTAACTACCAAGCAACAAGGTTGCTAGCAGTATTGATTTCACACGCCATGATTCATTTGTCGGCATTCCGGTTACAATAACACAGGAACCGAGGAATGAACAATGATGGCAAAAGTATCACTGTACCAAGAGTTCATAGGATGGTGTGCAATTCCTATAACAATCCCGATATAAAAGATGGTAATACTCCAAGGTAGAACAGAGCAAAAGCTGGATTGGCATTTTGATCTGCGGAGTACAATTGTTTTGACCCAATCCTAGATATGGAAGAGGTACTGGAGTTTGTTTCTCCTAGTCATTCCGTGATAGAATGGCTTGACGGACCACAAGAGTAATAGGCATCGATGAACGAATGCACACATAATCTTGACTATCAATTGATAGACGAGGGTCAGAAGACAACTAAAGAGGGACAACTCAAAGGAACACACGATTTTCTGAGTTGTGGATGCATGGTTTAGCATGTCGAACGAATTCCACATATTTCTTCCGGATAACCCATGCAGAAAGGTAGAACTGGCAGAGTCACAATGTAGAATCGAGAACCCATCGAGAGCACTCTGATTGTGATCTTTCGATCAGCGAGGAACATCTGCCATAAGCGGTTCATAGTATTTGGAAGAAAGGAATACCACGAACATCGAGGACTAATGCAAAGGTTACTAATAACCTAAAGGAACGAGCAAAACTATCAACATGAAGCAAGTAGGGTGAATCTCGGGTTCAAAACCCAGGGATAGAATACCTACTACTAAATGGCATCACGGGATGCTTTCGAGAATGATGGCCAGAGTCATCACACTGGAACATAAATCATGGCCAGACTACTAGATGATCCCCTGAGACACCTAGGGTCATAATAGTAACTCCAACATAATGTCAAGGCAATAGAATACCTCAACTCAACAATTAGTGTGATTGAGATGGCATAAAGGAACATCGAAATCAGAGGGAAAGGATTTTGCAAATGCATCGGACTATTTAGAAACCTGGGATGACTCGGACAGCATAACGGCTGCAAATGCTCAGAAAAGATTTGAGACATTCACAAAAATGGTGGCATAACCACTCAGAAGCACAATATCAAGGTCTCGAGATCAACAGTTAACATACAGAAGTAGAAACTGAACTCAAGCTTAGAACCATCAATCCTACAAGTCTGCAGATTAGTAACACGTGATCCTGATAGAAAGAAGAGATAGCCTAGTTCTTAATCCCCGTAGAAGAGAAGATGATGACTCAGATCAGAAGGCCATGAGGTATAAGGAGTAAAAAGAGCCTTACGTTCCATCCCACAATCAATTCCCTTATATAACTAAGGAATTTCTAGACTCAACTTCGACCAGTTTGGCTTGGTAATCCTACAGGCAGTCAAGCTCTGATACCAACGCTGTCAGGACCCCGACCCAATGCCACATAGATCTAGCATGTAACACTTCATATCACTTTGCGGCCTCACGCACGGTATTCCCACGGGTGTCGCCTTACCTTTACCCGGGACCGTTTGCGTCTTTTGGCACACGTATATGACAGTGTCGCTAGCATCCATATGATAAGGAGCCCGGGCTGACATGGCTAGTCGTAAACCCAAAGTGGCACAAACTTACAGGGACAGGCATCCATGACCCAGCATCGAACGTGTCGGTCATCAGCGAGTGAATCCAGGCTGTAGCACTGGGCTAGCAGGACTCCGGTGAACCGGGCTGTAGCGGGCTAACAGGACTCCGGTATTCATCGCGTGACATTTCCCCGAAGGGACAGACACAGGAACGAAGAAGGACAGATGCCGGCCAGCCTAAGTGTTCCGAAGCAGTAGCAAGCTACCATGGCTCGGTGGAAACACTAGGAGACATTTCCCGGTAAGAGAGGCTACTAAAGATAAACAACTAGATAGTCAGATCCCACACATACCAAGCATTTCAATAACATACACACAATATGCCCGATATGTGCAATACAACATGGCATCACAAAATGACTCTATGACTCAAGTAGTTTATTCAATAGGCTCCGAGGAGCGAGACATTACAAACATGGGTCTCATGACCCAACAATCAGAGCATACAAATCAAAGCACAAGCGGAAGCTATCATGTCTGGGTACAGACATCTATAAATGAAAAAGGCTGAGAAGCCTGACTATCGATCAGATCCTGCCGAGGGCACAAGATCGTAGCTGAGGTATCAAGCTAAACGTCGAAGTCCACGCGGAACTACTAGTGAGACCGAAGTCTCTCTGCAAAACATAAAATAGGCAAACGTGAGTACAAATGTACCCAGCAAGACTTACATCGGAACTAACTACATATGCATCATTATCAACAAAGGGGATGGTGGGGTTTAACTGCAGCAAGCCAGCTTTGACTCGGTGGCTATCCCAAACTATGACTGCAATGTAACTCTTTTGAGGTGGCGCACATGAGTCCACATATTCACCATATCAATACACCACTATGGAACCGCTCTCGTCTCCCTACGAGAACGCCATCCATAGCACTCACGCTTATCTTGCGTATTTTAGAGTATCCACTTTCACTTGTCTATGAACTGATATAAGCAACCCAGAAGTCCTTTTCCGCGGACACGGCTATTCGAATAGATGATGTTAACCCTGCAGGGGTGTACTTCTTCATACATGTTTCCACCACTTAGCGTCTGCACACGACATGTGCTCGGCAGACTTCAAGCGAAAGCCGACGTGGGTGTAGACCACGACCTACCTAAACACTCAAGTCTCTAGTCCAGGTTTATCGCCTATTCGGGTTCCATCCATGAGGAGATCCGGCCGGAGTTTCGCTCACAGCCCCAAACGATGTGAAAAGGGTTCCCGAGATACCAAACGGGCATCCGGTACACCGTGCCACATACCTACTGCATCACAGCCCACCCCTACGGTCAGCGCTGTCCACGGCCTCCAGTAAGCTACAAACACCAGAAACTACTTGCAACTCCTGGACAGAGGACTAGGGTGAATAAGAAGTCGAGCGGGGTCATATTTCAGGGCCCAATGTATGGTAGTAGCTGAATCATGGATCACAAACACATAACTCAGTTCCTAAGGACGGCTTCAATGAGACAACCCACCATGTACTCCTACATGGCCTCTCACCGCTACCTTTACCAAATTGTGTTCACCACTTAGCTCACACACAGTAGGACATGTTCACACCCCTCTGATTCATCCCCGATGAACCAGACCTGACTCAACTCTAAGCAATAGCAGGCATGACAAACAAACATGAATGAGTAGGCACAACAGGGCTCAAACAACTCCTACTCATGCTAGTGGGTTTCATCTATTTACTGTGGCAATGACAGGTCATGCAAAGGATAAAGGGGTTCAGCTACCGCAGCAAGTAACAAATATGTCGTTGTTGTCCTAATGCAGTAAAGGAGAGCAGGAGCGAGAGAGTGGGATTTTATCGGAATGAACAAGGGGGTTTTGCTTGCCTGGCACTTCTGAAGATAACATTGAGTCTTCATCAGTGTCAATGATCACATCATCGGTATCACGTCTATCGAGAGGGGACAAATACCGGCAACACAGAAGGGAACACAATCAATGCAATGCACAATATGATGCATGATCATGACATGGCAAAATGAATGTGTTTTGAGCCAATGCAACTAGCAACAGATTAAATGAAGTTGGTTTGAATACAAGATTCAAATTCAAACTCCATATGTGATTATTTAAATGCCCTTCACTTCATTTGCCCTACACAGTAGTGATAAGTTGTTCTAACATGCATGAAAATGGTACAGATGGATTCCTTGAATTTTTCTGATAATTTTTCATATATAAATTATTTAATTTGGAGTTACGGTTGATTTTCTATGAATTTTAGAAGTTTATACAATTTTCTGGAATTTTCTGAATTATTTTAAATTCAGAAAATCATTTAATGCGTCAGCATGACATCACCTTGACGTCATCAGGTCAACGGGGCAGATTCAGGTCAAACCTGACCGGTGGGGTCCACTGGTCAGTGACACAACTAATTAACCAAGTTAATTAGCCTTAAGTTAATTCTAACTAAACTGTTTGTGGGGCCGGGGCCCACTGGTCAGCGACTAATCAGCTAACTAGCCTAGGTTAATTAGTGCTAAACTAATACTAACTAAAATGTCAGGGGGGGTGGCCCACACGTCAGTGACACACGGGGAAGGTCAAACCGGGGTCAACTCGCCGGAGTTGACCCGCGACTCGTCACCGGCGGAGCCAGAGACGGCGGAGGGGTGCGGTTTCCCTCCTCCGGCGACCAAATGGCCGGCGGAGGGCGTCTACGTGACGCAGGCACTCGTCCGCGTCGAGTAGTGGCAGCGGCCGGGCCTAAGATGGCCGGAGTCGTCACCGGCATCGACCGTGGCGGTCGCCGGAGCTCGGGCGAGCTCGGGGTCGACGCTATGGTGGCCGGGGAGGCTCGTGCGAGGCACCTACGTGTTCCAGGCAGCGCGGGGAGGAAGCTGAGCACGACAGCCGGGCCACTAGGTGGCCGGAGGCACGTCGGCGGCGATCACAGACGGCGGCGGTTTTCGGTCATCAAGGGGGCGACGGCTACGGCAACCAAACGAAGAGGGAAAGAGGGGCGAAACTGTGGCGGAGCTCACAGGGGTTGCGACGGTGGCCTCGGGGAGCTCGGGGAGGCGTCGGAGGCGGCGAATCGACAGCGGTGAGCTTCGGTGGCCGGCGACGGAAACGACGATGGTGGCGGCGTTGCAGCGCGTCCGGGGCCTCGTGGCTCGGTGGAGAGGAAAGAGGGGTCGAGGCGGAGCCTCTGGGCTAGTCGGGGGAGCGAGGGAGGCCCGGTGGCCGTGGTTATGGCGAGCGGCGGCGACGGGCTCCGCTCGGTGAGGAGAACAGAGGAGGGGGGGGGAGAGTGTTCCGGGGAGAGGATGAGGACGCGGTCGAGGGGGGGTGCGTGGCGTCGCGGAGGGAGTCCAGGGCGATGAGGGGGCAGCAGGAGGTGGAAGCAGGAGGTGGTGCTCGGGCGCGGGCGCGTCGACACGCCTCTGCCTACTGGCAGAGGTTGAAGACGGTGGGGAGCTGGGCTGGGCCTCAGCCGCATTGCTGGGCCAGGTGGGGGCGCTAGTTGGGCTGCGGGTAAGTGGCCTAGGTAGTTCCTTCTCTCCTTTTTTTTAATTTTTCTGTTCTGTTTGTTTTATTAATTTATTTTGCCACTGTTTTGAATTTTAAAAATAATTCAAACAATGCCAAAAACTCCTCTGAATATTTTATATTGCTAGATGGACTTTTCCAAAAGCTTATAAAATATTTCAGGGGTATTTAAATTATATTCTAATTATATGAATATAATTCAAATTCAAATAGCTAATGAATTAAATCCAAAGTCCCAAAAATAATTCCTTAAAAATGTTCAATATTTTGGTTGGGACCAGAACCCTTACCAAAAATTATCAAACATTTAAGAAGAGCATTTGGAGCAATGGATGAGATTTCTAGGGGTTTTGCCCCTCTTTTATTTAAGTTTTTGAGGCTTCCAAAATTCCCTCAGTTCAAATTTTCAAAATTTAAACATGATGCACACATGAGCTAGCCTAGAGCACTACCAGCAGCTAGGGATGTGACAGAACCGTTCTTATCTACACAAAACCACAACGGTGTTTCATCAAGTTTGCTATTTTAACCTTCTTCAAGGACCGACCTTGGTCAAATTCGATTCAACTAAAGTAGGAGAAACAGACACCCGCCAGCCACCTTTATGCAAAACTAGTTGCATGTCAGTCAGTGGAACTGGTCTCATGTGTGTGGACATATAAGGTTGGTCCGGGCCGCTTCATCCCACAATACCGCTGAATCAAAATAAGACGTTGGTGGTAAGCAGTATGACTATCACCATCCACAACTCTTTGTGTTCTAGTCATGCATATCATCTACGCATAGACCTAGCTCTAATGCCAGTGTTGGGAAATGTTGCAAGGAAAACAAAAAAAATTCTACGCACACGCAGGATCTATCCATGGAGATGCATAGTAACGAGAGGGGAGAGTGTGTCTACGTACCCTCCTAGACCGTAAGCGGAAGCGTTTAACAACGTGGTTGATGTAGTCATACTCTTCGTGATCCGATCACGATCCAACCGATCTAGTGCCGAATGGACGGCACCTCCGAGTTTAGCACACATGCGGCTTGATGACGTCTCCTCCTTCTTGATCCAGCAAGTGAGAGAGGAGAAGTAGATGGGATCACAACCAACACGACGGAGTGGTGGTGATGGTGGTGGAGTACCAACAGCGCTTCGCTGAGCGTCACCGGGACAAGGCGGCGGAACTATGAAGTAACGGGAGAGAGAGGGGCGCCAAGGGCTTGGCCTTATCCTCTTGGGGCGCCCCTCCCCTCTATATATAGGTGAAGGGGTGTGGGAAACAACCCCTCTGTGGGAGTCCTGGATTAGGGGGTCTCCGAACAGCCGGACTATCTCCATTGGCCGGACTGTTAGACTATGAAGATACAAGATCGAAGACTTCGTCTCGTGTCCGGATGGGACTCTACTTGGCGTGGAAGGCAAGCTAGGCAATGCGGATATGTGTATCTCCTCCTTTGTAACCGACCTTGTGTAACCCTAACCCTCTCCGGTGTCTGTATAAACCGGAGGGTTTTAGTCTGTAGGACAACAACAACTACAACATACAATCATACCATAGGCTAGCTTCTAGGGTTTAGCCTCTCCGATCTCGTGGTAGATCTACTCTTGTACTACCCATATCATCAATATTGATCAAGCAGGACGTAGGGTTTTACCTCCATCAAGAGGGCCCGAACCTGGGTAATACATTGTGTCCCCTGCCTCCTGTTACCATCCGCCTTATACGCACAGTTCGGGACCCCCTACCCGAGATCCGCCGGTTTTGACACCGACATTGGTGCTTTCATTGAGAGTTCCTCTGTGTCGTCGCTATTAGGCAAGATGGCTCCTACTATCATCGATGGCGATGCAGTCCAGGGTGAGACTTTTCTCCCTGGACAGATCTTCGTGTTCGGCGGCTTTGCACTGCGGGCCAATTCGCTTGGCCATCTCGAGCAGATTGAAAGTTACGCCCCTGGCCATCAGGTCGGGTTTGGAAGCTTAAACTACACAGCCGATATCCGTGGAGACTTGATCCTCGACGGATTCGTGCCTCTGCCTTGTGTGTCATGCGGTCACGATGAGTACGATTTAGCTCTACCATCGGATAGTGTTCAAGAGATCGCACAGGCAGCCGCTCCGACCCTCAATTCGGAGCCAGGTGCGCCTTCCGCAGACGGGTGGATGGACCCCGCCACGGAAGCCTTACCCTTAGCGGCGATCGAGCCGAACATCGACCTTACCTTGCATGAGAGCCGTGTTGTTAAACTGCCGGATCCTTCTCCGGCCACGGACTCCGAACCGCCTGCGCCCATTCCTATCGAATCCGATTGGGCGCCGATCATGGAGTTTACCTCCGCGGATATTTTTCAACACTCTCCCTTTGGCGACATACTGAACTCATTAAGGTCTCTCTCCTTGTCAGGAGGATCCTGGCCGAACTATGTCCGGCAGGACTGGGATGTGGACGATGAAGAAATTCGCGGCCCACCCACCACCCACTTAGTAGCCACTGTCGATGACTTAACCGAAATGCTCAACTTCGACTCCGAATACATCGACGGTATGGACGACGATACGGGAGACGCAGAGGAACCACTGCCCACAGGGCACTGGACGCCCACTTCACCACATGACGTATACATGGTGAACACACCAAAAGAAAACGACGACGAGGAACGGAAGGACGCAACGAAGGGTTGTCCCCTCGAGAAGCAGTCAAAACGGCGGCGTAAGCGCCGCTCCAAATCCCGCCTCGACAGAAACAACGATCATACAGACCCAGCGTTAGAGCAGGGGGAACCATTGCCGGACCACGGCAACACGAAGGATCAAGCCGAACAACCTGACTCTGTCAAAGATAATAGTCCGGACGACTTCACACCAGACAGACACCCGAAGCAACAGAATGCCCGTCAAAGGCTTGTTGCCACCGCGAGGAGTCTAAAAAAGCAGAAGCAAAGACTCAAGGCTGCACAAGACACACTCGGAATCAGATGGAGCAAAGTACTCAACGCAGCAGCGAAGTACGGCGGTAATCGCCCCACCAAGAGCTACCCAAAGCGGAAGTTGCTACCCGAATTCGATGAGGAGGCCTTAGATCCCCCGCAACCAAAAAATTAAAATGGCCACCTGGCCGGATAGACGACCTCACGGCCAACATAGAGCGGCCAGCAATGTCGCACATAAGCCAATACGCGATCCATGCGAGGGATCGCATCAAAAGGACGGCGCAACCAGATCCATCTATGGACCACGCAGGCGCGCTCCAGCATACAATGCAACACAACAAACATTCGAACACTACGGTACACCCAGATACAGGGGTGCCGCACACCCCCTATGTTTCACCGACGAGGTACTGGACCATGAATTTCTAGAGGGATTCAAACCCGTAAACATAGAGGCATACGACGGAACAACAGGCCCTAGGGTCTGGATTGATGACTATATCCTCCATATCCATATGGCTCGAGGAGATGATCTCCACGCCATTAAGTATTTACCCCTCAAACTCAAAGGGCCAGCTCGGCACTGGCTTAAAAGCCTCCCCGAAAGCTCCATTGGAAGTTGGGAAGAGCTCGAAGACGCTTTTCGGGAAAAATTTCAAGGGACATATGTCCGACCTCCGGACGCGGACGATTTGAGTCATATAACTCAACAGCCTGGAGAGTCAGCCCAAAAGCTTTGGAACAGGTTCCTTACTAAAAAGAACCAAATAGTCGACTGTCCGGACGCCGAAGCCTTGGCAGCTTTTAAGCATAGCGTCCGTGACGAATGGCTTGCCAGACACCTCGGCCAAGAAAAGCCGAGAACAATGGCAGCATTAACAAGCCTCATGACCCGCTTTTGCGCGGGTGAGGATAGCTGGCTAGCCAGATGCAGCACCAGCGACCCCAGTACATCTGAAGTTAGAGATGGAAACGGGAAATCAAGGCACAATAACAATAATAAACGCCGGAATAAAGAAGACAGCACGAAGAGCACGGCAGTAAATGCCGGATTCAAAAGCTCTCGGCCAAGTCAGCAAAAGCCGCCCTCTAAAGGCGCCAGAGACGAACTGTCCAGCCTAAACAAAATTCTGGACCAAGTATGTCAGATCTATAGCACCCCCGGTAAACCTGCTAATCATACCCACAGAGAATGTTGGGTCTTCAAGCAGTCCGGCAAGCTCAACACCGTACACAAGGGGGAGATACACCAAGCGAAGACGAGGATGAGCCTCTCAAGCAAGACACTGGGGAACAAAGAAAATTTCCACCAGAAGTCAAAACAATAAATGTGTTACACGTGATAAAGGGGAGAAACAAAGCGGCACTCCCAGATAAATATGCCCAAGGGCCTATCACCGCGGAGTCCTGCCACTGGTCATTTCAACTGATCACTTTTGACCATCGGGATTACTCAGCAAGTATCCGGCGTGCAGGATGGGCTGCCCTGGTATTAGACCCAATAATTGACGAATACCACTTTACACGAGTCCTGATGGACGGTGGCAGTAGTTTAAACCTGATATACCACGATACAATCCGCAAAATGGGGATAGACCCAACGAAAATTTGCCTAAGAAATACTACCCTTAAAGGAGTAACGCCAGGCCCAGGGGCTCATTGCACGGGCTCCCTTCTACTAGAGGTTATATTCGGCTTTCCCGATAACTTCCGTAGCGAACATTTAACATTCCACATTGCTCCGTTCCAAAGTGGCTATCAAGCACTACTTGGACGTGAAGCTTTTGCTCGCTTCAATGTAATACCGCACTACGCTTCACGTACGCTTAAGATGCCCGGTCCACGTGGCATCATTACAGTAAATGGAAATATTAAGCGATCCCTGCGCGCCGAAGAGAGTGCGACTGCCTTGGCAGCCGCACACTAAAAAGGGCCTCACCAGCTAAAGCATTTGATAGGTCGTCAAGACCACGGACACGGTTAGACGAGTCCGGCGCAGCCATATGTAACTCACACAGGTTTGATAAGCCACACCCCTATTACAAATACAAGGGGTGCAGCGCGCGCAGACAAGTGGCAATTTTTACTCGTCTTGAATTATACATGGTTTCTTCAAACCTACCTTTTTGCACGACAACTTTTCACCTAAGTTTCTCTCTTTTACAGATGACCATCATGCTATACCCATCCAGGATACGGCACAACGGAGACACGGGCGCAGACATGCAGCAGGGACCCGCCCCAAGGATTCTTTTTGGGCCATTTGCATTTCTGTCCCTAACTCGAACCACCTAATCAGATATACCCCTAATTTCAAAGCCTGCTCAAAAATGCCCCTCCGCCGTGATGTGCCCTTATAGAAATGCCCCTCCGAGCCGTTTCCGTCCAGTCAAGGTTGTTTGACCGCTAACGTGTCGTTTCTTTGACATTTTTGCCCCTCCTGCCGTACATCTGGGCCCAACTAACCGGTTCACTCTCTCTCCCCTCTTTCTTCTTCCTCGCGACGACAGGGGCATTTTTGAGCACGTACTGGATCGGGCGTTTCCGCGGTCGGAGAGAGAGAGAGGGGCAGGTCAAGCACGGCATGGTGAGCGATGTCTACGGCGGGCACGGCGGGGATGTCTTCTACGAGCTCGTCGGTGGCCGCCAATGTAAGTTTCAGTGTCGATTTGGGGGAGAGATGGGCATATTGTGAAATTAGGGTTCATCAATTTGGGTTTTTTTGCTGCTGTTAGGTTGATGGTGTCGGCATAGTTCAGTTTCAATCGGAGTTTTACATCCCCGATCTGACATTCTGTGGCCTTGAGGTTCGCTCGATGCAGCGGTGCCCTGGCCACGGGCTTATTCCTGCTCGTCGTGTCGCCTGGGGAGGAGCAAGCTCCGGCAGAAGGTTTCTCGGCTGCCCTCTTGATGTAAGTGTTTGGCTTTTAAGCTTGATTCGATTATGCTCTTTCCCCTCTTTCTAATTCGATCATTGATTTTGCAGCTTCCTGATGAATGTGAGTGGGTTGTATGGATTGACCCGCCACTGACCGAACGTGTTGCTCGTGCATTTGAGGAGCTTCATGCAGGATTGGAGAAGAGCTGGCTAAAATCTCATGATTTAGAGAGGAGGGTGATGTATCTAACCGAGAAGAACAAGAAACTGAAGCTGAAGATGAAAAAGAGGAACGAGCTTATGCAAGCATGGGGATTTATCATAGTTCTTGGTATTAGCATTGTGGCCACATTTGTTTCTGGGTGGTCTAATAATCCATACTAAATGGATTTCTCTTTGTAGTGTATGTTGTGATGGAGCTTGGTGTGGGTATGTATTATCACAGGACAATGATGTGATTTGGGAATGTTGTGATGTTGCTATTTGGAAAGGACTCAAGAATCTTGCTTTGATCGATGACTGAAATAGCATAGATTGAAATATTTGAACAAATGATCTATTGTGACAAAATAGGAGCTCCACAAAATATTTGAAAGTAGCATCTCACAAGATAGCAGCTCACATAATATTCCACACTAGCAGGTCACAAAAGGAGCATTGCACATTCAAGATAGTAGCTCACAAGTTCACCATTACATAAGTTCATAATTTCAGCATCACACACTTAAGGTAGCAGCTAACAAGGTCACAGGTCTTTCATCTTCTTGCTCCTGGTGTTGCAAGCAGGGTTAGTTAAGAGCCTTGAACTCCTCCTTGTGGTGACAGTTTTGCTCACTTCTTTGCTTAGCTGGTTGCTTCCAGTTACAGATCCTACTGTAGGATCTGGTGCAAACTTGAGCCTCTTCTTGGCTGGTGACATCCCTCTATCAGCTGCCCTTTTGTAGTTCTTCCTTGGGCTACAATTGAAATGAGAACATTAAATGCAGCAAAAAGGAAATGAGAACATCAAATAAAGCAAAAAAGGAAATGAGAACATCAAATAAAGCAAAAATTGAAATGAGAACATCTATAGCAGTTGCACCTTACAGCAGATGACACTGTTGGTGCATCTGTAGCAATTGGAGCATCAGGTTCAACCTCTACAGCATTTTCAGCATCAGGTTCAACCTCTGTAGCATTTTCAGCATCTGTTTCAACCTCGGTAGCATTTTCATCATCTGTTTCAGCATCTAAATGATCATCTATTGCATCTTCAGCCCCCCAGTGCTCTTCTTCCCCAAAAGCTGGGTCAATGGATTCCTTGCAGTGAGTGCCACGATGGCCAAGCCTTCCACACCTGCCACATTTCTTTCTCCTTCCTCCAAGTCCTTTTCCCTCAGATTTTGCCCTAATTCTTGTCTTCCTAGGTCTACCAGGGGCCCTGTTTTGCAATGGAGCAGGCAATTTAAACCCAGGGTCCACCACATCCCACTGTTGTTTGCCCTCCATTGCAGGCAAATTTTCAGCATAAGTAACATTGAATCTAGCAACAGAAAAGTACTCATGTACATACTGATCAATCTCACTTACTGGGCCTCTCATTGAAGTAATAAAATACAAAGCATGTATGCAAGGCTGTCCAGTTAACTGCCACTTTCTACAACTGCAAGTCCCAGTGGCCAAATTTACTGGATATCTCCACTCTCTCTTTTCCTTGTCAACTGCTGTGATCTCTGCCTCATATGTGCTTCTCTTCACTATCTCCATATCAAGGTCCTTAGATTTTGCATGAAGCATTTTCATGACTTTGGGGATTATGATGTGGCCAATGAATGTAGTAGCTGCAATCTGCTGTCTGAGATCAAACTTCTCCATTATAAAATGTCTTATTTTGTCTAGCAAGTCCACAATGTGTACACCCTTCCATTTTTTAATCTTTGAATTAAAGGACTCAGCTAGATTGTTATTAACATAATCTACTTTACATACTTCATTGAACAGTGACCTTGCCCATAGCTTGGTATGATGCTCCTCCAAGTACTCCTTCACACCAGCCTTACTGTGCAACTGCCTAAGATGGTAGTTGTGTTTCTTTACGCTGTATGTCAATGAACAGGGCCATAAATTTTCATCAAAGAATTTTCCTCTAAACTTTTTTGTGAAATTTGCAGCCAAATGCCTCATGCATTCTCTATGCTCCACACCTGGGAACACATCTTCCACTGCAGTCTCCAGGCCTTTGCATGCATCAGTGTGGATAACAAGACCTGGTGGGTGTCCTATAAGCTCTCTTAAGTTCTGAAAAAACCAAGTCCAACTGTCTATGTTTTCACCCTCTAGAACTCCATATGCAACTGGGAAGATCCAATTGCAAGCATCCACAGCATATGCACTAACTAGTTGCCCTCTAAATCTGCCATTTAATGCAGTGGCATCTACTGCAAGATAAGGCCTACATCCATTCAAAAAACCTTGCCAACATGCTTTAAAAGAAACAAATACTCTTCTAAAGCACTCTTTTTGTCTACTCTTCCCATTTAGTTTGTACTGCACAGTGTGTTTATCAATGGTAACTACACTACCAGGAGATGCTTTCTCCACTTCTGCCTTGAAGGTATACAGTAACTGGAAAGAGTCAACCCACTTACCATAGATATTGTCAAGTGCCATTTGCTTCCCATAGAATACTCTCATATATGGAACTGCCAGGCCATACTTCTTCTTCAAATTTTTCTGCAATTCTGTTGGTCCCACTTCTGAATCCTCTAAAACCCAGGTCTTCACAGCATCAGCAACCCATCTACTCTTAGCTGACTTCAATCTTTTTCTCCTGTTCACACTGGGACATGTATGAGCAGTTTTGTTCACCTTAACCTGCATCATGAAAGTTCAGACACATGTTAGAACCTATGTACTGCAACAAGAAAACAAAATGCAGTATCAATGCTGCTAACTATAAGCACAATGCAATGTTAGTTGCTATATATTAGATACCTGAAACAGTGTGCTATGTCTCATTAAGGAGGCATCCATCCTCCATTGACACCTCTTATAAGCACAATGCACTGTCAACCTAGTATTGTCACTCTTGTCTATCACAAATTCACTTCCAGTCTTTATTGAGAAGGTTGCAAGAGCATTTCTACAGTCTAAAGCACTAGAAAATATTGTTCCCTGTGCCAAAGAAGGATCATCTCTATTGTATTGCACATCTGGTCTTTCCTCATCAGATGTTTCAGAGTATCCCATGTCCCTGTCCTCCTCCTTCTCATCTTCACCTGCCTCAGCAAACATGCCTTCAGGGGGTGGAACATAATCTTCCCCCTCATCATCTTTCTCCTTGCCCTTCTTCCTTGTTACAAACTGTGGAAACAACTTTTCATCCTCATCATCACTTGGCCAATCATCTGGTAGTCCCTCTTCAGTATAGGGGTCAACTGAATCTCTACTCTGAGAGGGACATGCATTCTTAGGAACTTCTACAGTAGGTGTTCCTGGTGCCTGCATGGAACTACTGCTGCCTCTACTATGAGCATTTTTTTCCTGCCCCTTGATTGGCTGGTCCTACCTTTATCTCTAGACCTAGACTGAGATCTTGTTCCTCTGCTCTCTGGCTCTCCTCTCTTCCTTTGTATGACACTGATTTCTAGTTTAGCAGGGAAATAATCATGTATTGCAAACATGATACCAAGCTCATCATCACACTGGACAGGGACCCAAGCTATTTTGTCAATGTCCCAGTACCTGAATTCCACAGCATCATATAGACCCCATGGATATTGAGCACACATGGCAGATCTAAACTGATTAAAAGTCCATTGATTGTCAGCAACAAAAGGAAAAGAGAATCCTATATTGGTTGCTTTTGTGCCAGCTCTAGCTAAAAGTGTGGTTTCCATTCTACATTCCATCCCAACTGCTCTATCGGGGTCGATCCTACGATGACCATGGAAAACAGAGACAGATCCCAACGCCATGAGCACTATGAACTAGGTCAACAAATCCCAAATCGAACTACAAATGGCATGAGACTCCGCCAGATTAGAAGAGAAACTTACCCCACTGAAGCATGCTTCTGTGGCTGCGGTGTGCTCCCTCGTTCGCCGCCGCCGCAACTGCTATCCCCATCCATCCGCCGCCGCCGCCGTAGTAGAGTGTCACGCAGAGTCAAATCTGAAGCTCCACCATGGCTGCCATCAGGAGATCGAGCCTTGCGAGTTGGATCGAGCGAGGTAGGGTTAGGGTTACAGCGGGAGGCGATTTGGGGGAGAAAGAGAGAGCGTGCGGCTTAGGCGAGAGAATGAGAGGGAGAGAGAGTGAACTGGTGACCTGGGCCCAGGTGTAAGGACGGAGGGGCAAAAATGTCAAAGAAACGGCCGCTTACCAGTCAAACAGCCTTGACTGGACGGAAACGGCACGGAAGGGCAATTCTATAAGGGAACATGACGGCGGAGGAGTATTTTTGAGCAGGCTTGCGAATTAGGGGCAAATGTGAGTAGTGGGTTCGAGTTAGGGATACAGATGTAAAAGACCTATTCTTTTTAGATTAAGACCCTGTGTCAACCTTTTTTACTGTCTCTTGTTGATACACATCCCTCGGATTCTCAGTACAATTGAGAAGGATGCTGGCGTCTTGGCATGTGGCCACGTCAGAATAATGCACGTACCTGGACACCAGGGGCTTCTTACAAAGGGCACTATTTAGGCCCGGTTTATACCATAAAGACCAAATACCTTAGGGAGTGTCCGGCGTCGCGAGTTTGGCCTTATATGCATCAGCTCCGAATCATGTATTTGGTCAAATGTTGGGTTTGCCCAGCTCCTATGTTTTGGTACCTTACGTTCCGCTCTATCGGCTAAGGTAGCACTAGGAGAACTACTGCGATTGTGCCCCGGGTCATCCGGACGAGCACCTCAGTAGAGAAAGCCGAAAAATGTCTGTCATGATATAGCGTGAGACTGCTCAACCACTCGATGACCTATCGGAATGTTAGAATTCCTCCGCCTTAACGAAGGGTCGCTTCCCGGCCAGGCATGTACGCACCCCGAATTCGGGAGAGTGCGGAGCCAACAGGGGCTATATAGTAGCCCCACCGTCAAACTCCTATGGCTAAGTGAAAGTGTTAAAGCATTATAGTACGGTTGCCTCGTTCGCTACGCTATCACTTCCTTAATAGGACCAAGACGTTGGGTTAAGTGTGAATACGTGTCTTCTGTGAACACGTCCGCATTATATGCGTGGGGGCTGAAGTCGACGACTGCAATCTTTCAGGTTATACACATGTATACATAAACGGCTGCACAGGAGGCATCATATTACTTTCAGGCAAAAGTATAAACACAGCCTTAGTAAATTTCATAAAAACATTGTGTTTACAATGGGAATACATGTCACTCAAACATAATATTCTTCGAGCACTGGGCCTCTATCAAACGAGCACCCTCGAGAACCTCTTTGAAATAGTGCTCGGCAGCCACTCGGCCTATGGCCAAACCCTGCACCGCAATAGTGGTAGCATCCATCTCCGCCAAGTATGCTTTAACACGGGCAAGGGACATCCGTGAGCCTTCTATGCACGCCGACCTCTTCATCACATTGATGTGCGGCACCGCACCAAGGAACTGCTGCACTAAGCTGAAATAGCTGTTCGGTTTCGGCTTTTCCGGCCACAGCTGATCCACGACAGACCTCACGGTGAGCCCGGACAACCTATTCAGTTTGACCCATTCGGCTAGCTGATCAGTCAATGGAAGCGGACGCTCTGGAATGTTGAATTGCGACCAGAACAGCTTGTCCACTTCACGATCAGTTTGACCTTGGAAGTATTTGGTTGCATCGGCAGTGCTCTCCGCCAAGTCCATATATGCGTCTGCCGAACTCCACAGCCGATCCAGAGGGGCATACCGTGGATCTCCGAACTTTCTCCGTAGCATGAACGGCTTTCCAGCCGCAATATCCACGGCTTCACGCAACTCCTCCTTCTTCGCTCTCATATCAGAGCGGGTGTCTTTGTTTGCCATCGTGGCCTTTTCAAGGTCCGCAGCCTTCAATCGGTTCTCTTTTTCAAGGACCTGGCAACGGTCGGCAGTGTCTTTTAATTCTACGGCCATCTTCTCTTTGCTCTCGCAATGTGCGGCCTTCTCGGCTTTCAACTCTTCAGCCGCCTTCAAAGCAGCCGCATTACTAATCCTTGCTTGTTCTTTGGCTCGGGCAAGTTCCGCCCGCAAGGTTTCCACGGTGGCAGCTCCATCTGCAGTCACAACATATTAAAGATACTGGCATCATGCTGCTCTTACTATGTGGCATTCACCAGAAAATAACACTTACCTTGTGCCTCGTCAAGCCTCTTGTTAACAAGCTCGATGTCGGCATCCGCCGCATCCAGTTGCCGCTTCAGTTTGGCAAATTCTTGAGTCTGGCTAACCACTGGAGCTCCCACTACCTGCACATTAAAGCGGTATGGTTATTGCCTGGGACTATGATCCTCTATTTGCCGCCATTCTCGGCGACAACCAGAGTCTCAGGGGCTACTATCTACACAGGGCACACCTAAAAATGTGCGGTACCATCACAAATGTACATCATTTTACGTACCTCAAAGCCCGTTAGTAGACTCATAAAGGCATCATGCAACCCGCTTTCGGCGGATGAGATCCTTTCCATCACCGTACCCATCAATGTACAGTGTTCTTCTGAGATGGCCGCTCGCTCCAACAGCTCTCTCAGTACGTCCGACCGCATACCAGACGGTGCCGGACTCTTCTGTTTGCTCTCTTCGAGAGCCAGACGTTGGGCACTTCGGGTGACTATAGGATTATCTTCTGGCCTCACAGGATCCGGAGAGGCCCTCCGTGATGACACTTCAAGGTCGCCCGCTTCTTGAGCGGAGGAGTCCGAGGGAGGCGTTTCGCTCTCCATCTCCGGAAGAAGATCCCCCGAAGATGAGCTCTACTGAGAAGGGCTAAGATCCGAACTACAATAAATACTTCGGTTATTTTCCTCAGAGGCAAGGTAGTATATCTCCACTATTAAAGTACTTTCTGATTACTTACAGCTCGTTGGAGGGCTGATCCCTGCGCGGACTTTGTGCGGCAAGAGCACCCTCCAAGGCAGGACCCTCTGGCGGAGATTTCTTCTCCCGCTTGGAAACCTTGGTTTCCGGATCTTTAGAGGTAGTCCTCTTCCTTCCCCGGGGTGAGAGAATGTCCGATTCCTCCTCTCGGTTATCCTCCCTCACGGAGGCGCTCGTTCCCTCGGTCGGAATGGGTAGCGATGGAGGTCCGCTTTCGCCCTCATTATTCCCCCCTTTGCCTTCCTTTGAGGGCTCCGGGTAAGGTGCTAGCTCGAGCATCTTTTCTAGTACCGGATTTTCCAAACCCTCAGGAAGGGGGGCCAAACACCGAATCATCTTCGCCTTGGTTATCCAGTCCTGGTCAAAGAGCGATTTCTCAAAATGACGTCGTGGTAAACAAAAGACGGTGTGTTCGGCTGAAGGATTACTTACTTGGTCGGCGGTATGGTTGCTGCTCAAGCCCACGTCCTCGGTGGTATCCGGACACTCTATTTGGGGTCCGAAGAATGATTTGTACATCTCCTCGTGCGTCAGGCCGAGGAAATTCTGAATAGTGCGTGGCCCTTCTGGGTTGAACTCCCACATGCGGAGGGGCCGGCGTTTGCAAGGCTGGACTCGATGAACCAGCATGACTTGCGCCACCATAATCAAACTGAAATCTCCTTCGAAGAGATTTTGGAGGTGGCTTTGCAGTACAGGCACGTCCTTGGCAGGACCCCAGCTCAGCCCTCTGCTAATCCATGACATCAGTTGTGGTGGAGGGCCTGAGCGGAAAGCAGGGGCAGCCACCCACTTGGCACTTCTGGGAGCTGTGATATAAAACCACCCTTGTTGCCATAATCCGGACACCTCTGGGAAGGAACCTTTGGGCCACGGAGCTCCTGCTATCTTGCTTATTAATGCGCCTCCGCACGCTGCGTACTGCCCCTCGGCCACCTTTGGCTTCACGTCAAAGGTCTTGAGCCACAGGACGAAGTGAGGGGTAATGCGGAGGAAGGCCTCACACACGACAATGAATGTCGAGATGTGGAGAAAGGAGTCCGAGGCTAGATCGTGGAAATCTAGCCCGTAATAAAACATCAACCCCCTAACGAAGGGATCCAGAGTGAGGCCTAGTCCTCGGAGGAAGTGGGAGATGAACACGACGTCTTCGTTGGGTTCAGGAGTAGG
Organism: Triticum aestivum; assembly: GCF_018294505.1. Taxonomy (NCBI): domain Eukaryota; kingdom Viridiplantae; phylum Streptophyta; class Magnoliopsida; order Poales; family Poaceae; genus Triticum; species Triticum aestivum. Next base: position 303,147,567 of record NC_057806.1, on the reverse strand, counting down.
GACGACCTGCCCTCGGGCAGGCAGCCGATGCAAAACCTCGGCGGTCAGGTATCTGGCCTCCCTCAACTTCTTGATGTCTTCTTTCGTAATAGAGGAGGGCATCCACCGGCCTTGAAGGCTAGATCCGGACATGATTGAAGATCCGGAGCACCTGACCTGGGCTTTGGGTGTTAGAACTCGAGGCGGGGGAAGGATTCGATTGAGCACGGGAGGGAAAAAAGTAAAAGCCTTGTCCCTTTATAAAGAGGGTGAATATCAAGCGTCCTCTCCGTAGCCGTTTGGGACTTGCCTATAATCTAGGAGTCCTAGACACGGTTGGGTTACCCACGCTCGTATTTGATGAGAATCCCGTAATAAGGGGACACGACCTTTGCTTTGACAAGACGTGTCGAAAAACTGCCTCGCGTTATGTGCGGGGCTAGTTAAAGAAAACGGTTCGAATAATCACCGGGCCATGGCATAATGTCGTGTTGCCAAAACAAGTCAGCAAATTAGATTTGTGAAAATATTATTCTCTCTATGGTGGTATGTGGAACTTATTTTGTAGGGTCGGACACTATCCTTATATTCAAATTCTTCCGTGGTATATTCGGAAGAGGAACCCGCCTTGCAATGCCGAAGACAATACTGCGCGCCAGACTCATCGTCATTGAAGCCTGGTTCAGGGGCTACTGTGGGAGTCCTGGATTAGGGGGTCTCCGGACAGCCGGACTATCTCCATTGGTCGGACTGTTAGACTATGAAGATACAAGATTGAAGACTTCGTCTCGTGTCCGGATGGGACTCTACTTGGCGTGGAAGGCAAGCTAGGCAATGCGGATATGTGTATCTCCTCCTTTGTAACCGACCTTGTGTAACCCTAACCCTCTCCGGTGTCTATATAAACCGGAGGGTTTTAGTCCATAGGACAACAACAACTACAACACACAATCATACCATAGGCTAGCTTCTAGGGTTTAGCCTCTCCGATCTCGTGGTAGATCTACTCTTGTACTACCCATATCATCAATATTAATCAAGCAGGACGTAGGGTTTTACCTCCATCAAGAGGGCCCGAACCTGGGTAAAACATTGTGTCCTCTGCCTCCTGTTACCATCCACCTTAGACGCGTAGTTCGGGACCCCCTACCCAAGATCCGCTGGTTTTGACACCGACACCCTCCAAACCCTAGGGCGCAGCTAAGGGGGAGAGGACTTGGACTCCAAGTCCGATCCTATTCCTACTAGGACTCCTTCCTTTTTGCCTTCCCTAGTTACATGGGCTTTTGAGGACTTAGTGCACCTGGCCCAATAAGGCTAGGGCACCTCCCCGCAGCCCATACAAGCCCTTGGGTCATGGTGGACCCAATTGTGGACTTCCGGACCCCTTCGGAATCCTCCGGAACCATCTAGAAGCTTCCCGGTACAATACCGAAAAAACTTCACTTTTTCTGGAACCCAAAATATGACTTACCATATATAAGTCTTTATCTCTAGACCATTCCGAGACTCCTCGTGACGTCCGTGATCTCATCCGGGACTCCGAACAACATTTGGTTACCACTCATCAAATATCCCAATGCTACTCTAGCGTCAGCGAACGTTAAGCGTGTGACCCTGCGGGTTCAGGAATTATGTAGTTATGACCAAGACACCTCTCCGGTCAATAACCAATAGCGGGACCTAGATGCCCATATTGATTCCTACATATTCCACGAAGATCTTTTATCAGTTGAACCTTTATGACAACATACATAATTCCCTTTGTCTGTTGGTATGTTATTTGCACGAGATTCGATCTTCGGTATCTCTATACCTAGTTCAATCTCGTCACTGGCAAGTCTCTTTACTCGTTCTGTAATACATCATCTTGCAACTAACTCCTTAGTCACTTCGCTTGCAAGCTTCTTGTGATGTGTATTACCGAGAGGGCCCAGAGATACCTCTCCGATACACGGAGTGACAAATCTCAATCTCGGTTCACGAACTCAACAGACACCTTCGGAGATACCTGTAGAGCATCTTTATGATCACTCAGTTACGTTGTGACGTTTGATAGCACACAAGGTATTCCTTCGATATCCGGGAGTTGCATGATCCCATGGTCGAAGGAACATGTATTTGACATTAAGAAAGCAGTAGCAATAAACTGAACGATCATATGCTAAGCTAACGGATGAGTCATGTTCATCACATCATTCTCCTAATGATCCCGTTATCAAATGACAATTCATGTCTATGGTTAGAAAACCTTAATCATCTTTGATCAACGAGCTAGTCTAGTAGAGTTTACTAGGGACTGGTATTTGTTTATGTACCCACACATGTATTTAAGTTTCTGGTCAATACAATTCTAGCATGAATAATAAACCTTTATCATGATTTAGGAAATATAATAATAACCGTTTTATTATTGTCTCTAGGGCATATTTTCATCATCTGGGGGATGGCACCGGCACCTGCTCGGGTTGGCGGCGGCTCCTAGCCTCCTTCAAAGAGGATTACTATGGGAGGGGAGGGGAGAGTGAGAAGTGAGGGAACAGGCTGACCTAAAACACCCAATTTTGGGGTAAAGGAGGGAATGGGCCAAAATTTTGGAGCCCAAATTTCCCTTTCCCTTTCCCTTTATTTAGTTAACACGATGGATAAGGTGTAATGGCATCCGTGATCTACAGATTCAGGATTAACTAGCCGATTAACTTAAATATCGGCCGATATTTAATTCAATAAATATTGTTATAACAATATATATCAAGTATAGTAAATCATATGTATTTTAAATTTTAGTTGCCATGTTATCAATCCAAATTTTCATCAACTAATTCCTGCAGCAACACGCAAGTTATCCTCTAGTTAATCATAGTGCTCGGGAAGGGATAGAAACGCCGAACTATGCAAATCAACTGCTGTAGCCACTGAGAATATACCGTTAAGGATAAAATTGATGAATTACATACAATCACCACGGCAACATCCCCAATATGACAGCAGCCAATATACTACCTACATCACCGACTGCGCCCCCTCTAATCTATGATCACATCGGCTAACACTTGTGCCGCCTCTGTGAAACACAGACTATCACATTCAGCTATATGTATGACTTTCTTCAATTTTGCTCTTATACTCACTAACCTCTCAGTACAGCAGAGCAGAGTGGTGCAGCTTCCTGCAAGCCAGCTCCCATCTTCTGACAAAAATGCATTTCACCATTAGGCTACCTAAGTGGGAAGCATACCGACAGCATCATCGTTGCAGGAGACTCACGAACCCTCGATACCAAGCTTTCACCGGGCGAGCATCAGGTAGCCTACCCCAGGATTTTAGTCAGCCTGTGTTCAGTGTTGTTGAGCCAGCAAGAGAAACATTTTGGTCCATCACCGTTTGCCTTTTCATGAAGACAGCATACAGAAGCTCGTTCCAGGTATCAGGAACTCCAGGCAAGCACCAATGGCTGCAATCCTGCCTGTGCAGAGGGACAGGCCCTGAAGGGCTGAGGTATACTGAGAGGTGACCATCTTTTCGCTGTGATGTCATCTGTGTCACGTTCAATATAGCTAACCCAGGTAGCTTGGGTCTGATGCTGCTCCCAAGAAAATTATGCACAGGTTGAAGCATGTCAGCCCATTGCTCCAGTGATTTAACTGGTGTCGCATCAGGAAGAGTTTCCAAGTGGCAACTCCCTCCACTCCTCCAGTCACCACCTCTGAGGAAAACATGGATTACTCTAGTTAAAGATCAGTCAATTTACTCATGTATTTAAATAGTTAAATAGATTTAAAAAAATCAAGAACAAGAGAAATTGATGAAATGTTTGATAGCATAGAAATCAGGAAGCCAACATTTATTTGCCTTTTAAGTGCCTATATAACCCATACTGTCATATATTGTATTTGGTAAAATTGCAAAACGGCTGGTGAAAGATGGATCATATATTGAACAATATGTTTTGGTGAAGTGAAATTCATAAAGCTTTGAATAAAAAATATAATGAGTAAATTCTGACTCCAAAATTTATTGTGTCAAACCAAGCAGCCTGTGATGATTGTTTGGGGCCTTGAAACATAAGCACTCTCAATGAAAATGCTTTAGCAAGGAAACATAAAAAGGAAGACGTAGCGTTCACAAGTCGTTCATTGTACAGACCTGAAGTGCACAGGAGCATAAGTACGGAAGATGACGTGGGTCTTGCTTGTGTTAACTTCTTTGTGAAGCCAATTGAATAGTGTCCGTATTGATTTTTGGTACCCATCAGTAATAGTCATCTCCATCTTGACCTCACTTCCTTCTTGGAAATAGGCACCCCTGGTACAGACAAAGTAACCCTAGTTTTAAGTCGATTACGGCAGATGCAATTGTGGTGGTTCCACAAGAAATGAACCACAGGTAAAGATATCATCACATAGATCAGGTTGGGGGCCAGAAATCGCATACTATTAAGTTCTATGTATGTTTTATTAAAGAACAAAAGAGTTCATAGGCCTATTTTTTAGTGTATTTAGCTGTAACCACATCTTAACATCCCATACCCTCAGTAGTTTCATGAATCATGCTATCACAATTCTGTTAAACAACTATCAGAAAAGTATACATGTGAACAAATTACAAGAGTGTGTATACTAATCAAATGCTACTCTGCTGGTGCGTATACTAATCACCAGTAGATGTTAATTTCGAATATGAAAGGTGAATTCGTGAACACGAAGAAGGTGATGGTAAAAAAAAAGGACGACGTCTACAAGAAACATTTAACACTGAGACAGGAGAAGTTATTAAGTCAGTATAATGTGTATTCTTAGTTGCTTACCCTCTGATAGTTTTCTCGTAGTTCCACCAATGCCCAGTATTAAAGATCAAAATATCAGCACTGCTCCACTTACCGCGGCCCGACATCCAATCCATGGCATCCACCCTAACTGTGTACTTAACAACCTTAGGGGCTCCAGCTGGTGCACGGCCTTGAAGGACTATAAAAGGAGATCTGTAATACTCCACAGTGCAATTGTAGTCGCTAAACTTGAAAATCAAGAAACCCATGTGCTTTGTGATGGGACTCCCATTAATTTCATAGATGGACTTCTTGTTAGGAACAGCACTAGAGAGCATACAAAGCAGAGACTCCCATTGGTTCCTTCCAATTGAATCACCAACAAATACCACCCTTCTATTCCGTAGCTTCTCGAGCATAAATTTGGCATCGAATCTAGGAAATGGGAGGAAAAAAGATTTAAGTTAGAAGCTGAGATAAATTATGCTTAGAGGAGAAAAGCATATTGTTCAGGTTGTTCCGCTCACAAACATGATTAGCAGTAAGCAAAATCATGAACTTACATAATACAAAGGAATTGATAATCAGCTGTTATTTCGAGGATTTCAATTTGCAAAGAGTTTCAAGTTGCTCAATGGCACGGCACTCAGTAATATCATTACTGTGATTATTCTAAGTAAAGGTGGACTATATCACAATTCACAAGCACCATATGTCAGAGTTCAAAGTTCATTACAATGCACTGCTCTTGAGTTTCACCATAAAGGCTCATGATTTGTCTGTCCATTAGTGATGTGCTAAGCACAGTAAACTATTTGCTGCAGTCACAGTCATACACATTATAAGATCCAACACATGCACCCGTCCTCTTACATGTTGCAAACATGCGGATTTCCTAAATTACACCATCATTGACACAAATTAAATGGCAGCAAATAGTGGCACAATGTGTTGTTATTTAGCTACTCATGAAATGATGGTGACCCATGGTAAAGCATGGCTACAGTCAGCACTAGCCCCATGTAACTAACATCATCATCCCTAATTGTTTGGTAGTAAAACTATACGACATAATGCTGCTGATGGTATTAGATGGCGATTTATTTCATAAAATTAATTTGGGGTGAGACTTGTATTGCCTACTGAGACATCATTTTTTAGAAAATTAAATTTACGTATTAACTTCACCTAAATTGGGTTGGGTTACCCAAAGAAAAAGAAATCTGCAAACATTCAACATTCTACAATTGCATGAGGATTCCCATCAAATTAACTACCCTAACATAGCAATATTCCAGCATAGCTATGTAAGTTGTGTTCGAGAAAGAATAGCTCTGTGAGATAGCCTATAATTGTACTCCCTCCATTCGGAATTACTTGTCGCAGAAATGGATGTATCTAGACGTATTTTAGTTCCAGATACATCCATTTCCAAGACAAGTAATTCCGAACGGAGGGAGTAGTTATGAGGGACAACGAAATAACTTCAATTAAAGGATATTCACATGCATGAAAACAAGAAATTTAACTAAGAAAGCTAACCAACAACATATCCCACATTTCACCGTGCAGCTGAACATAACACTAACAACAGAAATACCAGAGGACTTGGCAAATTACAGGAAGAGACCACTTCCAATCACATGTGGTAAGAAAGATGGCAACATCATGTCAGACCCAAATAATTGAACAATATCATTATTTTCCCGAAGGCTAACTCACGCATAACATTATTTTCCCGAAATAAGTAATATATTTACCCGAAGACTAACTGAGTGCATAACATTATTTTCTAAGTCAATCAGAGCAAAGAGTTAAAGGGTATTCACAATCATACTGTGCAGTGCCGACTCCAAAGGTGAGACGGTCACCTGCGGCACCGTGTTCGGATAATCTAATACTCCCTCCGTCCCAAAATAAGTGTCGCTGATGTAGTACAACTTTGTACTATATCAGCGGCACTTATTTTGGGATGGAGCGAGTATTAAGTAGGGTTAAGATTATAAAATGCACACCCATGGATCCACATCTCACAAGTCAGAACTACTGCTGCAATTTTAATTCCCGTTATATAGAAAATGCACCATGTTGATTGCTAACTCTGGGCATCGTTAATTCAATCAGAGCAAAGTGTGAAAAGGTGAGTTCCCAATCGTACTGTGCAGTACCAATTCCTAAGGTCAATCGGTCGTCCGCAGCACCATGTTCGAATAATCTAATGTTTAGTAGGGTTCAGATTATAAAATGCGCACCCATCTCACAAGTCAGAACTACTGCTGCAATTTTAATCCCCAATATGTACAAAATGCAACATGTCGATCGCTAGATTGCATCACGTTTATTTAACAAGCCATCGCCATCCTAATCTCTTCTTTTTGACAAGTTCGCCGAAGAAAGTGCTAGAAAATCCCAACTGGAAACTATAAACTGCAAAGCCAACCTATCCACGTGACCAAGGACCCGTAATGGATTGGAACTTGTGAATACAAATGCGAATTGTGCATTCACCTCACCAGAGAGCGCCACGTTGAAATTCATGATTGACAATGAATTTAAGGTTCTACTAGTGACTAGAGATTTCTCTTACTTACACAACAAGCTTGGGAAAACAACAGATTCAAGTCGATTCTTAAAAAAAACACAGAGGGGGTACTAGTAGCAACGGCACAAGCAAGAAGTAGTGAAGTCCAACCAACCTGGGTAGATCGCAGCGCGACGGCTGCCACCGCCATTTGACATAGGAAGCGTCCGGCCGGCCGTTCTCCGAGCACCGGAACCCGACGTCTAAGAAGGGGCAGTCCTTGGACTCGTAGAGCGGGTAGGTGTCATCCCACACCCAACTCCCGTCGAACAGGTCGCACTCCTCCCCTACCACCATCGCCGCCGCCGCCGCCGCCGCCTTCTTAACGGCGCCGCTCCCCCTCTCCGCCGACGGCGACGGCGACGCCTCGGCCGCGATGGAGACCCCGCCGCTCCAGAGCCTCCTGGGCGCCGCGAGCGCGTAGTCGACGGCGGCGGAGCAGCGGAGCGAGGCGGCACAGACGAGCAGCAGCAGCGCGGCGGTGGCCGTGGCCACCACGGCGAGCCCCACCATCCCGGCCTTCTCCAGCGGCCTCCTCATCACCCGCCGCGCCAGCCGCTTCGTGGGCGACCCCACCATCGCCCCTCCCTTCCCCTCCCCTCCCCTCCCTCGCGAAGCAAGGAGAGAAGAGACCAACAGCACAGACAAGAGATCTCCTCCTCCTCCTTGGCCGGCGGAGCGCGAGCAGCAGGCTAGCTAATCACGAGCACCCGCGGCTTGTGCGTGCCTGACATAAAGGAGTGGGAAGTTGGAGGGAGTGGGGGAGGAGGAGGAGAGGGGAGTTGCAGAGAGGCCGAAGTTTATGAGACGAGACGGGGATGTGGACGAGCGGGGGAAGGAAGCAGCAAGCGAATCATCTGCGTTTTGATTTGGGGGAAAGCGATGCGTGTGGGGAGTATTTGGCATGTACTACGACGGCTAGTTCCAAGTACCCCGTTCGTTCGCCATCATGAGCCATTACGGCATTACGGGTTATGTGTTGGTGTGGGTGAGGGGCCGTGGAAAGAGGGGTAAGGTAGAAGTGGAGGCGGGGGAGAATGCTGGATGGGAAGCCTGCAGATCCGGACGTGCCGGCTAGGATAGGTAGGAGTAATGAGTTGGTAATCCACGGTCAAATTTTATGCTAGTACTAGTACTAGTATGATTGGAAGTACCAGTACTCCAATTGTCATCAAGTTACAGCATGCAACTTCTAATCCTTGTCATTTGCTCACCATATCTTTTATTTATTTATTTTTAATTCATTTGCTCACCATATCTGGTTTATACTTTATAGGGCATGTGTGGCTTGTTTACTCCTTAATTTGATTAATGAAGCATGTGCTATATGTCACCAACGACATATTATTAGATTTACGTTCGAATGTAGGAAAGAAGATTGTTGTTTCTTGTGAGGAAAACATGTTAGTCGAAATGGCTCCTTGGCATTATTGGAACTGAAACATAAATTCAATATTGTATCAGTGCAAGGAGGTCTCAAGTTGAAGATCAATACTCCACGTCTACATCGACTCCACGTCTAGGGTCTAAAGGAGTCTGCACGTGCGAGGAATTGTTGAAAATATATTGTCAGCGTCCCTCCACCAGTTTGGACTTTTAGATGAAATAATTGGAGCATGCAGCGACACACGCAAAAGCACACAGCCAGTCCTAGGTGAGTCTATGTCGGGGCACAAGTTGGATTGACATCATGCACATGCAGGTAGATAGTGGTCGTGTGCCCACCGGCGAGGGCTCTCCGTGACCTTGTCGGATACGGGGATAACGTGGCTGGCTACGACATCGCTGACGAAGACAAGGAAGCAAATTGACCAGTGTGCATGGGGAAGGCTTTTAGTTTTGATCGCCACCCATATTAGGCACCTAGTCAAGCTCGAGACATGGAGCTGCGTAGTCGCCAACAAGGGCTCACCAAGACCTTGTAGGAGGCAGGGACGTCGATGCTGCCTGAGGAAATAAGATTTGAAGGAGGAGGAAGCCAACAACATATATATTTTCCAAAATATCCACACATGAATTTTTGGAATTTGCCAAAGAAAAAGAGATTTGCCAAGAGGGGAGCCATCAAAATAGGAAGTTACATAAAAAAGAAAAGAATTGAGCGTGATGGAAAATAAGGCAGTTTAACAATTATGGCACTAAGGGGGTCCGGGTATTGCATAATTCTTCAAGCTTGGTGAGCTAGCAAAGCAAGATTGAAAAGCTCAAAATCAGGAAAAACTGAGGCTACCCATGAACTGAAGTTGTGTCATAGAATCCCATGATACTCATGCGGGCTTGCGGTTGCCATCTTTACTGCCCCGTCATAACTTTTAGATAAGTGAAGTCAAATGTTTACATAGGCCTCTTGGAAGTTTGAACCATGACATGAAATATATTAGAACAACTTTAGCCACAACCTTTATCAAAACTTCTTTACCTGTAGCCGACCTGGTCTTCTCGATCAAACCAATAACCTTTTTCAGAGTCTTATCTTTGAGGTAGTTAAAAGAGACATTCCTTGAAGAGCCAACATCTTAAGGCAATCCTAGGTACCTTTCACTCAAGGATTCATTAGGCACATGAAGGATATTCTTAATCAATTGGACGGGTACCATTGGGGCAACCCTTACTAAAAACATAATAATTCATCATGATTGATACGTTGTTCATAAGCCCGACAATAATTATCCAACAAAAGGGACACCTCATCCCATCTCCCAGTGCCTTGACGAGCAACAGGTTGTCGTCTACAAACAAAATGTGATTAACTGACGACTTTGATGCTTGCAAGGTTTGACGACTGAACACTAGATTTCAAAAGACATGAAAGGCCCTCTGCTGCCAACAAGAAGAGATATGGTGATATTGGATCACCTTGATGATACCTCTCCTAGGTTTAAAAGACTCCATTTTTTACCATTGAACAACACTAAAAAGGATACTGAACTGAGCATACCCATGATAATGTCAATCCATGGTGAACAAAATCCTAGCTTTGCCATGACAGCTCGAAGAAAAGCCCAATCCGCTCAATCACAGGCTTTCGTCATATCAGGCTTTTAGCACAAAGTCTGTTCTTTTAAGCTTTGTTCCATTTCATGAAGTGTAAGCACTCATACCCAGAAATGATATTGTCGATGATGAGCCTTCCAGGCACGAATGTATGATTGCTCTTACGATATAATGTATGGATGATCTAATTTTTTGAGGGGCAACAAAACTTTATCTAATTAGGAAAACTTCGGGAATACAAATAATATCTGGTAAAAACAAAAGACATATGTGACGACCAAAAGTGTAAGTGATAGTTATCGACTAGAGGGGGGTGAATAGGCGATTTTTATGCAAGTCTTCAAACCATGAGGTCTTTGAAGACAAACAATAGAAATGAACCTATTGATATGGAGCGGAAGGTAGACTACACTAGACAAGCCATAGTCAAGTGTGCAATGAGGTGAAAGCACGAAGACTATCAGCAGCTATGTAGTATGGATCGGGATGGAAGACAGTATGAAACCAAACAATAAACAGTCTTCACTCAGTGAAGTCAATCAGATCATACAGGCAATGACTTCACGAAGACAAATTGTAAAGTAAAGGGAAGTGAAGGATAGAACCAGTTGCTTGGTGAAGACAAGGATTTGGTAGAGCAGTTCCAGATGCTGTGACAATTGTACGTCTGGTTAGGGAGGCTGAGATTTAACTCAGAAGACCGCATCTTCACCTTATCCCCCTTGAGCTAAGGACACACAGTCCTCGCCCAATCACTCTGGTAAGTCTTCAAGGTAAACTTACAAACCTTCAGAGACTTCGTTCACCGGCGATCCACAATGACTCTTGGATGGTCAGAACGCGACGCCTAACCAGCTGTAGCATTCACAATCCTCAAGTGTAACAAGTCTTCAGGCCACGCAGATAGAAAGACTTCAGTGATGCCTGATATGTCTCCAACGTATCTATAATTTTTGATTGTTCCATGTTGTTATGTTATCAATCTTGGATGTTTTATAATCATTTTATAGTCATTTTATATCATTTTTTGATACTAACCTATTGACATAGTGCTAAGTGCCAGTTGTTGTTTTTTCCATGTTTTTTACATTGTAGAAAATCAATATCAAACGGAGTCCAAATGCCACGGAACTTTACGAAGAATTTTTATGGGCCAGAAGGAACACAACGGGCCCTGGCTACACCTGGGGGTGCCCCGAGGGGGGCACAACCCACAAGGGCGTGCCAGCAGGCCCATGCACGCCCTGGGGGGTTGTGCTCACCTCGAGTGCCCCCCGGACCGCCTCTTTGCTCTATAAATACCCCAAAAATCCTAGAACCCTAGGGGAGTCGACGAAATATTCATCCAGCCGCCGCAGAGTCCAGAACCACCAGATCCAATCTAGACACCATCTAGGATGGGGTTCACCACCTCCATTGGGGCCTCTCCGATGATGCGTGAGTAGTTCTTTGTAGACCTTCGGGTCCGTAGTTAGTAGCTAGATGGCTTCATCTCTCTCTATTTATTCTCAATACAATGGTCTCTTGGAGATCCATATGATGTAACTCTTTTGCGGTGTGTTTGTTGGGATCGATGAACTTTGAGTTTATGATCAGATCTATCTTTTTATATCCATGAAAGTATTTGAGTTTCTTTGATCTCTTTTATGCATGATCGCTTATAGCCTCGTATTTCTTCTCCGATATTTGGATTTTGTTTGGCCAACTTGATCTATTTATCTTGCAATGGGAAGATGTGCTTTGTAGTGGGTTCGATCTTACGGTGCTTGATCCCAATGACAGAAAGAGAAACGACACGTATGTATCATTACTACTAAGGATAAAACAATGGGGTCTATCTCTACATAGATAGATCTTGTCTACATCATGTCATCGTTCTTATTGCATTACTCTGTTTCTCCACGAACTTAATACACTAGATGCATGCTGGATAGCGGTCGATGTGTGGAGTAATAGTAGTAGATGCAAGCAGGAGTCGGTCTACTAATCTTGGACGTGATGCCTATATAATGATCATTGCCTAGATATCGTCATGAGTATTTGAAGTTTTGTTAATTGCCCAACAGTAATTTGTTCACTCACCATTTGCTATTTTTCTCGAGAGAAGCCACTAGTGAAACCTACAGCCCCCAGGTCTTCTTTCTCATATATTTGCCTTTGCCATCTACATTTATCTTGCATTTATTTTCAGATCTATTAATCAAAAAACCCAAAAATACCTTGTTGCACTTTATTTTATTTGTGATCTATTTATTTAATCTATTACAACTTTCCCCCGTCCGTGCACCATTTCTGGCACCGTTACCCGAAAGGGATTGACAACCCCTTTAACACGTCGGGATGCGAGGATTTGTTATCTGTGTGCAGGAGTTGTTTACGTTGTGTTGCTTGGTTCTCCAACTGGTTCGATAACCTTGGTTTCATATCTGAGGGAAATCCTACCACCGTTGTGCTGCATCATCCCTTTCTCTTTGGGAAAATACCGACGTAGCTTCAAGCGACATCAAAAGGATTTTCTGGCGCCGTTGCCGGGGAGGATCTTCAACATATACCAAGTTCCTAATCACAAATCTCATCTCCTTGCAATTTACATTATTTGCCATTTGCCTCTCGTTTTCCTCTCCCCCACTTCACAAAAATTTGTTATTCGCCTCTCTTTTCTATTCGTCGTTTTCTTGCCGGATCTGTTTTTGAGTGCAATCTTGTTGTGTGGTCATCATGACTCAAGAGAACACCAAGCTATGTGATTTCTCAAATACCAACAACAATGATTTTATTGGAACTCCTCTTGCTCCTCCTGCCACTAGTGCGGAGACTTGTGATATTAATATTGTTTTGCTAAATCTTGTTATGAAAGACCAATTTTCTGATACTCCTAATGAGGATGTCGCGTCCCATCTTAATACCTTCATGGAATTATGTGATATGCAAAAGAAAAAAGATGTGGACAATGATGTGGTAAAGATTAAATTATTTCCGTTTTCCTTGCGTGATTCTGCAAAAATTTGGTTCTGTTCTTTGCCTCACAATAGTATCAATTATTGGAATAAGTGCAAAGATGCTTTTATCACTAAGTATTTTCCTCTCGCAAAAATTATTTCCCTTAGAACCCATATCATGAATTTCAAGAAACTTGAACATGAGCATGTTGCACAATCTTGGGAAAGGATGAAAATGATGCTAAGGAATTTCCCAACTCATGGGTTAAATATTTGTATGATCATACAAAAAAATTATGTGGGGTTGAATTTTGTTTCTCATAATCTTTTAGATTCCTCCACGGGTGGTACTTTTATGGAAATTACTTTGGGTGAAGCCACCAAATTGCTTGATAATATTATGGTAAATTATTCACAATGGCATATCGAAAGGGCTCCTACTAGTAAAAAAAGTTAATTCTATTGAAGAAATTTCTTCTTTGAGTGAAAAAGTTGATGCTCTTATGAAATTGGTTGCTAATAGAAGTGCTCCTATTAATTTTAATGATATGCCTTTGTCTACTTTGATTGAGCAAAATAGTGATGCCATAGATGTGAATTTTGTCTCTCAAAATAATTTCAACAACAATGCTTATAGAGGTAATTTTAATCCAAGGCCTTTTCGTAATAATTCCTCTAACAATTATGGTAATTCCTATGGAAATCAATCTTATAATAATAATAGGAACACCTCTGATCTTGATAATAATATTAAAGAATTTATCAACACACAAAAAGTTTTCAACACTTCCATAGAAGAAAAGTTGAGTAAGATTGATTATTTGTCTAGAAGTGTTGATAGAATTGCTCATGATGTGAAAAATCTCAAGATGAAAATTTGTGTGCCTAAAGTAGATGAATCAATTAAAGCTCTTCATGTTTCTATGGATGAAAGTAAGAAAAGAACCGCTATGCTTAGAGCTAAAATAGAATTTTTAGAAGAAAAAAATGTTTTCTAGTGATTTCTTTCGTAAAAGTGATGAAGATCTTAAAATGATTGGTGTTTATCTATTGATTCCTTGTTTAGTCAAGTTAATATTGATAAAAAGGGGGCTGGAGAAGAGTGAACTTTAGGTAGAAGGCGTCCCAATATTTCGGAGGGTGAAAATCTTGTTGAGAAAATTGATGAAAGTGGGTTTGGAGAGGTCAAAACTTTAACTAGTGATGTGCCCACTCTTTTGGATTACAAAGACTTTAATTATGATAGTTGCTCTTTGATTGATTGTATTTCTTTGTTGCAATCCATGATAAATTCACCCCATGCTTATGAAGAAAATAAAGCTTTTACTAAACATATTGTTGATGCTATGATGAAAGCTTTTGAAGAAAAATTGGAATTAGAAGTTTCAATTCCTAGAAAATTGCATGATGAACAGGAACCTACTATCAAAGTCAAGATTAAAAATTATGAGTGTTTTGATTTGTGTGACTTGGGTGCTAGTGTTTCTACAATTCTGAAATTTTTATGTGATGTGCTTGGTCTTACCGATATTGAATCGTGTTCTTTGAATTTGCACTTGGCGGATTCTACTATTAAAAATCCTATGGGAAGAATTAGTGATGTTCTTATTTTTGCAAATAGGAATTATGTGCCCATAGATTTTATTGTTCTTGATATTGATTGCAATCTGTCTTGTCCAATTATTCTTGGTAGACCGTTTTTACACACTATCGGTGCCGTGATTGATATGAAAGAAGGCAATATTAAGTTCCAATTTCCTTTGAGGAAGAGTATGGAACACTTTCCTAGAACAGGAATTAGGACACCATGTGAATCAATCATGAGGGCATCTTATGGATCTCAAACCAAATATGACAAAACTTAGATTCTTTCTTTATGCCTAGCTAAGGGCGTAAAAGTATAACGCTTGTTGGGAGGCAACCCAATGAATAAAATTTATTTTTGCTTTTTGCTTCCTGTTTTTGAGTGTTAGCACAAATATGCTACTGTTATGATTGTGTTTTTTATGTTTTAATTAGTGTTCGTGCCAAGTAAAGCCTTTAGGATCTTCTTGGGAAATAGTTGTCTGATCTTGCTGAAAAAATAGAAACTTTTACGCTCACAAAATTAATTATCATTTTTTTAACAGAGAGTGATAAAATACCCATTCCACTTGCAGTAGATCAATATACAAATTTCTCAGGTCGTCCTAATTTTTCAGAATTTTTGAAGTTACATAAGTATTCTAAATAGTCAGATTGCTACAGACTGTTCTGTTTTGACAGATTCTGTTTTCTTTGTGTTGTGTGCTTATTTTGATGGATCTATGGTTTTCTTTGATGAGTTTTTGCCATAGAAAAGTTGGAATACAGTAGATATAATATAAAAACAAAATATGAATTGGTTTGATACAATACTTATAGTAGTGGTTTGCTTTCTTATACTAACAGATCTCACAAAGGTTTTGTTGAGTTTTGTGTGATTGAAGTTTTCAAGTTTTGGGTTATCTTACGATGGATGAAGGAAGGATGGAAGAGCCTAAGCTTGGGGATGCCCCGACATCCTAAGCTATTATCCAAAAATGAGCAACCAACTAAGCTTGGGGATGCCCCCGAGTGGCATCCCTGCTTTCTTCCAACGATCATCAGTATTTTACTCGAAACTATTTTTTTATTTGTCACATGATATGTGTTTTGCTTGGAGCGTCTTGTATGATATGAATCTTTGCTTGTTTTATTTTGTGTTTTAAGTCATCAATCCTTGCTGGACACACCTATTTGGGAGAGCCAAAATTATGTCATGCCTTGTTAAAATTGCTCTCTATGCTTCACTTAAATTTTTGTGAGCAATGGACTTGCTCTAGTGCTTCACTTATATCTTTTTTAGCACGGTGTGCTTAGTATTTTTGAAGAAGTGCTCTCTTGCTTCACTTAGATTTATTTGAGAGTTAGTAAAATTTTCAAGAATCCTCTCTTCCTTCACTTAAATTATTTTGAGAGAAAGAAATATTATGCTGATGATCTTCACTTGTATTTGTTTGAGCTTGTCAAAAGTAACATATGAAAATTAGTCCCAAAGTGATAGATATCCAAGAAGGATATAATAAAAACTTTCATGAAGATCATTGGACAAAATAAACTTTATTCTTAGTAATAGTTTTGAGATATGATGATGTGATATGTGAGTTATGTTGATGAGTAATTATGCTTTAGTAAGAATATTGGTGTTAAGATTTGTGATTCCCTATGCAAGTACGAAGGTCAATAGTCATGCAATGAAATTATATCCTACTTGTGGTGCATTGTTTGGTGATATTTATGCTTAATGCTTTCTTATGAGATTATCCGTTTCTCGGTTGGTCGCTTCTCAATCTTTTGCTAGCCTTCATTTTGCACCAAGTATGATCACTACTTGTGCATCCAAAATCCTTTAAACCAGTTTTGCCACATGAGTCCACTATATCTACCTATATGCGGTATTCTTTTGTCTTTCTAAGCAAATTTGCATGTGCCATCTCTAATTTTCAAAATAAACTTCTCTTTTGTGTGTTTATTTCACTCGCGGAGCGGTGAGGGGTGGCTAATATTTTCCATGCTAGATGTGTTATTCTCACGATGAGTGTTTATTCACTTGTCATTACACGAGAGTAAGGCAAAGATATTAGGGATGCCCAGTCCCGAAATAAAAAAATGAATTTATTTTATGTTGTCAAATAATAAATTCCTTGGAAAGTGTTGGTATGGAGAGCACCCGTGGATACGGTTAGCCATGAAAAGTGAAAGTATGGTGGAAAAAGGAATAAACTTTATTTTCTGTTTGGGAACCGCCTATGATATATCTAAGCATGGAAAGTATTGGGAACTCTAAGTCATTTTCGTTGGTGGGATGGATACACCTCCCAAAATGTTTTTCTCTCTAAGTTTTTTGCTTTGAGCTTTGGCACCTCTACAAATCCCTACTTCCCTCTGCGAAGGGCCTTTCTTTTACTTTATGCAATTTTTATTTTTGAATTTGAGTCTCCATCTTCTCTTATAAAAGCACCAACTAGGAGGCAATATGATCGTACTTAAGTATTGGGTGTAGCTAATATTTGAGTGTGTTTCATGAATGGATCAATGGTTGAGCATGATGGGCTAGGGATAACTCATTTTAGCGTTGATATTTTGAAAGACATGGTTGCTTATTGATATGCTAGAGTATCTAAATTATCATGTCAAAACTAGACTATTGCTTTGAACAATATAAAAGTCCAAATGTCCATGCTATAAAGAAAGAAATATGATATGACATGTTAGGCAGCATTCCACGTCAAAAATTCTGTTTTTATCACTTACCTACTTGAGGACGAGCAGGAGTTAAGCTTGGGGATGCTAATACGTCTCCAACGTATCTATAATTTTTGATTGTTCCATGTTGTTATATTATCAATCTTGGATGTTTTATAATCATTTTATAGTCATTTTATATCATTTTTGGTACTAACCTATTGACATAGTGCCAAGTGCCAGTTGCTGTTTTTCCATATTTTTTACATCGCAGAAAATCAATATCAAACGGAGTCCAAATGCCATGAAACTTTACGGAGAATTTTTATGCGCCAGAAGGAACACAATGGGCCCTGGCTGCGCCTAGGGGTGCCCCGAGGGGGGCACAACCCACAAGGGCACGCCAGGAGGACCAGGCATGCCCTGGTGGGTTGTGCCCACCTCGGGTGCCCCCGGACCGCCTCTTTGCTCTATAAATACCCCAAAAATCCCGGAACCCTAGGGGAGTCGACGAAATATTGATCTAGCCACCGCAGAGTCCAGAACCACCAGATCCAATATAGACACCATCTAGGATGGGGTTCACCACCTCCATTGGGGCCTCTCTGATGATGCGTGAGTAGTTCTTTGTAGACCTTCGGATCCGTAGTTATTAGCGATGGCTTCATCTCTCTCTCTCTCTTTATTCTCAATACAATGGTCTCTTGGAGATCCATATGATATAACTCTTTTGCGGTGTGTTTGTTGGGATCGATGAACTTTGAGTTTATGATCAGATCTATCTTTTTATATCCATGAAAGTATTTGAGTTTCTTTGATCTCTTTTATGCATGATCTCTTATAGCCTCGTATTTCTTCTCCAATATTTGGGTTTTGTTTGGCCAACTTGATCTATTTATCTTGCAATGGGAAGAGGTGCTTTGTAGTGGGTTCGATCTTACGGTGCTTGATCCCAGTGACAAAGGGAAACGACACGTATGTATCGTTGCTAATAAGGATAAAACGATGGGGTCTATCTCTACATAGATAGATCTTTTCTACATCATGTCACCGTTCTTATTGCATTACTCCGTTTCTCCATGAACTTAATACGCTAGATGCATGCTGGATAGCGGTTGATGTGTGGAGTAATAGTAGCAGATGCTGGTAGGAGTCGGTCTACTAATCTTGGATGTGATGCCTATATAATGATCATTGCATGGATATCGTCATGAGTATTTGAAGTTTTGTCAATTGCCCAACAGTAATTTGTTCACCCACTATTTTCTATTTTTCTCGAGAGAAGCCACTAGTGAAACCTACGCCCCCCGGGTCTTCTTTCTCATATATTTGCCTTTGCGATCTACTTTTCTCTTACATTTATTTTCAGATCTATTAATCCAAAAACCCAGAAATACCTTGCTGCACTTTATTTTATTTGCGATCTATTTATTTAATCTATTACAACTTTCTCCCGTCCGCTCACCATTTCTGGCGCCGTTACCCGAAAGGGATTGACAACCCCTTTAACATGTCGGGTTGCGAGGATTTATTATCTGTGTGCAGGGGTTGTTTACGTTGTGTTGCTTGGTTCTCCTACTGATTCGATAACCTTGGTTTTATATCTAAGGGAAATACCTACCGCCACTATGCTGCATCATCCCTTCCTCTTTGGGGAAATACTGACGTAGCTTCAAGCGACATCAATGCCTAACACTCTTTGGCTCTGGGTGTTTAGGGCTTTGTCCTCGCAAGGATCTCTCTCTCAAATGCTTCGGAGGTGGGTTGCTCTCAAACGACAAAAGTCGTTTACTAACTCTGAGCAGCCACCAATGTATGGTGTAGGGGGTGGGCTATTTATAGCCAGGAGGCAACCCGACTTGATTTGTCCGAAATGACCCCGGGTCACTAAGGAACCGACACGTGTCCAACGGTCGGATTTCAAACACACGCGGCAGCTTGACTTGGGCTACAAGTAAAGCTAACTCATCTAGCTCTGGATATGATTTGCTCTCATTATCTTCGCTCAAAGACATAGGATTTTTTTGAGTATCACTTCAGTCACTCTGACTTTGTTCACTTGGACCCCACTTAATAGTACGGTGGTTCCTATGACTCAACAAAGAAGAAAACGAATCTACGAAACAAATATGTCTTCGCAGTCCATAGTATTCATATGAATATGTCTTTTCATGTCATAATCTTCATCGTGAATGTCTTGACGAACCACCATTGTCTTCAATGTCTTCACACATTTTTAGGGGTCATCTCTAGTAGGTATACCGAATCAATATGGGACTACTACCTGTGTTATCCTACAATTCTCACAAACACATTAGTCCCTCGACCAAGTTTGTCGTCAATACTCCAAAACCAACTAGAGGGTGCACTAGATGCACTTACAATCTCCCCCTTTTTGGTGATTGATAACAAACCGGTTGAAGTTTTCAACGGGGATAAAAAATATGTGAGAGTTAAGGATAAAAGCATTGTCTTCATAAGTTGCAGAAGGCTCCCCTAAAGATGTGCATATAAGTAGTTTGCTTTTGAATGCAAATGCACATTGCAGGTTTTACTTTGTGGAGATCCTCTTCAACTTACGAAGACAATTCATCATGCATATAAGTATAATGAAGATATGACATGCACAATGATAAATGGACGTCTGCAAAATGTCTTCATGCGGAATTTATCACCGCATCACAAAGTGGCAGCAAAAACAAAGCAGACGGCCATCAAGTTTAAGTGTTACAACTCAAAGAACCAAATGTTTCAAAACGAGAGTTGTAAGAACTTAGCAAAATAATGCGACTACCCATATGGACCCGCTTGAAGACTATCAACCTCATATGCTTACCCCCCTTTTGTCAGTAAGGACCAAAAAGGTTTGAAGACATAAAGGATCTACTTGTTCCTAGTTGGGGTAGAGGGTGGAGCAAGGTCGTCGTTGGAGTTTGGTGGTGCAAACGGGCCTGGCGCAGTATCGTGATGCAGTGCAGCCATGGTTGGTGAAGTGGCATCGTCTTCCTCATCGATGACTCTCGCAACAACAGTTGCAGCTGAAGATGAATGCTCTGAATCTTCAATGGAGGGAGTGCGACGCCAGCTTGCATTCTGAGGAGGGCTGGAATCAAACTTGAAGCCTTCGGTGAAGCCATCTGCACGCAGATCATCTTCAGAACATAGCAGCGTGAGGCTCTTCCAGGACCGCTGACAGGCTTCATGGGCTACAAATGTGTTCTTGGTGGCCAAGTTACGGATGCTATTGACATCCACCAAGAGGCTCTGCATATGACGCTTCGGCCAGTCATGATGTGTATCATGCTTCTGATGCAATGCCACCAGAAGCTCTCGGTCATTGAGTACACGAGATCGCTTCTGAGGCCTTTGGGCAATAGTACTTGCAGTGGCTTCGGTGTTGGCTCGGTGAGGAAAGCGCTTGATACTGGCAAGAGGATATGCAGGGGTTGCGGCATTAGGCACAAGGATTCCTTCAATTGGTTGTGTGAAGCTTTGAAACTCAACATTCTGAAGATGAAGTGGCTGCTTTGCAGGCTCGGGGTAGATGGCTTCAACAGACATATCAACCTCAAGCACAAATACAAGATGGTTCCGCGCTGAGGGTTGATAGTCAATGGTGGAATGAAGCTTAATCAAGCGCATCACCCATGGTGCGTAGAACTTCAGACCAAACAGATCGATTCCAGAAGTAGCAAGTTGTCTGATGTAGAAATCCTGTGTGTTGAACCTGATGCCATTGATGATATAGAAAACCGAAGTCTTCATGGCGCCTTCAAGTTTAGCTTCAGAAGAATGTCCCTTGATGGACCATAGAGTACGCCTTAGAATATGGTACACTGTGTGTGGCAAGTACTCGAGGTCCTTCACAAAGAACTCCTTTGGGTATTCGGCGTCTTGAGGCAATGGCTTCATCATGCTAAGCATCTGGCTCATGTTTGGCTCAGGCCTCTAAAAAATGCTCTGCAACTCATCTATATGACGCTGACAACCAGGTTCATATAACTCACCTGGAGTGGGCAGGGAAGTAAGCTCGATGATTTCTTGAGCTTTGGCTTCGTGATGTACATCACCTGTCATCCACTCAAGGATCCAAGTCTTTGGATCCCTGTTGTAGCCTCGAATATGGAGTGTGGCATAGAATTGCAGCAGAAGCTCTTCATTCCAATGTTCCTTGTACGTTACAAAGGGAAGAAGTCCAATGTCCCTAAAGCAGTCAGGAGCTTCCTCAAGACATGGCAGCCCATCAATAGCTTCATAATCTAGACACATGTGTGGAAAGATCTGGTCTTGATTGTACAAGATGCATGAGTAGTAGCTTCGCTGCTGGTGGCTCCAAAATCTATCAGAGGAGATTTTGGGCTTCGAGTATGGATTCTTGGCGCTGTCAGAGAAAGTGTTGTGCTCCCTGAAGCTGAGAACACTGAAGGAGCCCTGAGTAGTGACAGCACTGGGAAGCCTCGGCAGACGTAGCTTGGGCTTCTGAACTTGAGGCCTTTGCTCCACATGATAATCGTACTGTGGTCCAGGAGCAGTGGGTGGAGCCATAACAGACCATCTGACTGTGACGATCTCACCTTCGCGATTGAACGCGCGTTCCATGGTATGGGGCCTTGGAGGAACGACACCATCAGAGTTGATTGGCGTCATGGTGGCTTCAACATTCACAGTAGCTTTAGGCTCCACATTGTGTTCAGCCATGACAGAGTCATTGGCTTCAGTGGCATTTTTGGTGGAAGCCTTAGGGTTTTCAACCTCCATCTGTTCAATGACTGGAGGATCAGGCACAATCACATTCTCCTCGAGAATGACTTGATCACTTGCTGGGGGTGTGGCTTCTCTTTCTTCTTCGGCTGATGCAGCCGAATGGTCTTCAACAGTCTTGGCTTCAGACTCTGAGGCAGTCGCAGAAGGAGTAGCTTCAGGAAACACTTGACGTGCTACTGAGCTAGTGTGTTGCACTTCTCCTTATGGAATGGTGGACATGGAGACCTGTGGCCAAAGGCCCTTGCGAAGCCTGCGAAATGCTGGCGACACCTTTGGAGATGGAGTGGTCTATTCCATGTAATTGTCGTCGTCAAGCACCGGAGTGGTGACTTGAGGTGGTGGTGTTCTTGGTGTCTCATCTTGCAGAGGCGTTTATTGTTGTTGTCGCTCCGCCCATGAGTCATCTTGAGCAATTGGCGTTAGTGGACGACCAATGCTAATGAGTTCACTGCTCGTGAGGGCAGACGATGATACCGACTGGGGCTGGAGCTGAGGAAGGACTACATCATCATCTACATTGTCTTCATGACCAATGTCTTCAGCTGTGTTGGGGTCAACAGCTGGAACTTCTTCACTTGCATGAGCCTCTGTGGAAGCAGGCTCATGGATCACAAGTCGACGCTCTTGGTTGGTTGAAGCAGGAAGAGCGACGGAGATAGGTTCAACGATGAGGGGCTCTGAGGTAGCAGCACACTCTTTCTTTGAAGACTCTGAAGCCTTTAACTTCAATTTCTTCTTGGAGGGAGCATCATCAGATGTATCCTTGTGCTTCCTCTTCCTGTCTTCGGCATCAGCCTGCCATGTCTTGTTCATTTCTGAAGCTGCTGAGGGGACCTTTGGCTCTGAGCCAGTCATACTAGCAGGGAAGACAATACGAGATTCTTCCTACCTTTGAGCTTCGGATTGGGTCGCAACAGACTTCTTCTTTTGCTTGGCATCCATCCTGGGGTCGATGCCAGGACACCCAAGAGCCTTTCTCTTTTCAGCTTCATTGTGTGTTTGGACACATTTCTGTGCATAATACTTCATGCACTCTCGAGAGCCTTTGGCTTCTTCACGCTTCTTGTGGAACTCTGCCTTGAGATCATGCAGCATCTTCTTGAAGATTTGCACATCATCCACATTGAGCTTGGCCATGTGCTTCTAGAGATGCGCCTTCTCACGATCAATCTTGTCCTTGAGCTCGATGATTTTCTGAGCCAAGGCTAATTCATTGGCAATGGCTCCATGGAATGTGACACTGATGTCCACGGGCAGCTGAAGGTCATCAATACTGATGCTCTGGTCGTCAAACCATTCATCGATGAAGTTGCTCAAGATATCAACATCAAAGAGGGGCAGATCATTGAAGATCTCCGCCTCTTGCTTCCTCTTGATTAGCATTTCTAGGGCTTCATCACCAAGATCTTCATCGCTGGACAGATCAATGGTGTCTTCCTCGTTGCGCAGAACGACAGCAGGAGTCAAGTCACGCCCAGAAACTTTCTTGATCTTCTTGGTCCTCTTGGACACACGAGACTGGTCTTGAGACTGCACACTGGGTTCATGAGGTGCAGTGGCCAATGGCTTCATAGTTGAAGCGGTTGGTGCAATAGAGGGCTCTGAAGCCTTTGGTTTCTTCTTCTGCTTTGGTGGTGCTGGCGCTTCTTTAGAGTCAGCGTCATCAGTAGATTGATCCATGGTGGCCCTTTGAGCAGCAATGTGGGAGAGGAGCCCATCGAAGCTTGTGAAGGGGCCGATGACATTGGGATTTGCGTCATGTGTGTCATCCGGCCTTGGAGCAGATGGACCAGGGTTGAAGTTAAGTCCGAGTTCCTTCCTGTTCTTCGTAGCTGACTCCTTGGCAAACTGATAGTTGTGCTTGAAGAGATTGTCGTCACGACACCATAGCAAAGATGATGGGTCGGCATTTTCAGGTTGCGGTCCTCTGACCATGCAAGGATAGAAACCTTGAGCAATAGCTTCAGGCTTCGACTTTGGCTGCATATTCTTGTAGAGAATATCGCCCCACGGGCGCTTGATGGCATTCTTCTCTGTGTATTCAGCAGTGAGAAAGTTGTACTTGAACCACTGTTCTGCCCAATATCTTCGGATCCATTGGATCTGGGTCTTTGCGCTGGTTGTAGTTCTCCTCGGGGTCTGTCTTGTGTAGTTCATACAGATCTGGAGGCGGATCTAGAGTTGTATTGCCACGGCGCTGCCTGCCACCTTTCCTGGCCGACTTCTCAGTGGCCATGATATTCAAGCAGATAGGCTTCAGAATGGTGAAAGGCTTCTCTCTACTGTTTAGACAAGAACTGGCTTCGGGAGAGTGAATATGATGCTGCAAGAACTCTGCAAATGAATGCGGACTATGAGAACCTAGGGATTGTCCCACGGACATGTACCTGTGATAGCATTAGATATGCGAGGGAAGGGAAGAGGTCATATGCATCCTCAGAAGATTTTGAAGATAAATCAGTTTGAAGACATTGACCTCATAGTGCGAAGACATTCACTTATTTGAAGAGAGTTGGTTCCAGATTTGTATGAATCCATGAATAGGTACAAGTGAGGAATCTAACTAGTTATGAAGCATAAGTGAATACCTTTGGCATGATATGAGATGCAAAAAGGGACAGATCCAGAGTTGGAAGTGTAGAAACCACTTTTGATTGAAGTGGATGGATTTCACGGATCAAAAAGACTGTAAAAAGTGAGATTTAATTACCACTGACGAACTGCTAGACGAGGTAGAGAAGGAAGCCAAGCAGTCTAATCTCCCGTGCTCTAACTTGGTGGCAGAAGACACCTACAGCGGCAGCGGAGAGAACGAGGTCCGCGGCCGGCGTGAGGACGGCGTCGAAGAAGTCACGACAGCTAAGCGCTTCGTCTTTGGCGTCGACGTGAGCTAGCGGTGGCGCTAGGGTTTGAGCGAGGTGGAAGGGGAAATAATGACCGCGTGGGGTGAGTATTTATAAGGTAAAGGGTTGCACAACGCAATTACACAGGTGCCCCTGCCGATTCACATCTGATGGACACGTGGAATGCATGCAACTCATTGAAAGTTGTTCCATGTTCCCACGCACGCCTGTTTTGTCGGGAGGTCGTTCCGGCTTCTCCGGTATTCAGGCAAATGAGATATAGCATTGAAAACAGGTTTAAATGTGTGTCTCTGTATCTTCAGCTGACAAGGACGCAGTGAAGACATTTGACACGTTTCAACAGAATGCTTATGACTAGATAAATAGAGTTTGAGGAA
Source organism: Triticum aestivum (assembly GCF_018294505.1). Taxonomy (NCBI): domain Eukaryota; kingdom Viridiplantae; phylum Streptophyta; class Magnoliopsida; order Poales; family Poaceae; genus Triticum; species Triticum aestivum. The sequence goes on along the minus strand of NC_057806.1, from coordinate 303,122,056 downwards.
GAAGCACAGAAGGGGTTAGGGTTCGATCACATTCACTTAGTTTAGAAAATTGCAAGGTTGAAGACATAGCTATAAGTGAATGCTATAGAGGACAAAACACCATATATATATATATATATATATATATATATATATATATATATATATATATATATATATCAAAAGGACCAAATCAGCATTGCGACGACAAACCTTGAAGACCAATCAATGTTGAAGACAAACCAAATGCGAAGATAATGCAATCATGACGCCAAACGAAAGTCGTCGAGAAAGTTTTGGTGGTGGCGTTACCCACCGTATAGGAAGTATTAGACCCAGACACGGCGCACAATTTTCGTGGCGCTCCGAAGTCAAATTCTATGTTGTATTCACACTTAGAATGTATGTCTTCATTGATTGAAGATATACGTTACTTCGTGTGTTACACATCTAAGTCATCAACATGCATAAGCGTTAGGATGTGTGTCCAATCACATGACATTTGAGGATTCTAAGATATTTAGCTCACACCGCAACTTGCAAAACCTTTTCTCATCCAAGGGCTTTGTGAAGATATCTGCCAATTGCTCTTCAGTGTTAACATGAATGATATCAATATCTTCCTTCATGACATGATCTCTAAGAAAGTGATGACAGATCTGAATGTGCTTTGTCTTCGAGTGCTGAACTAGGTTGTTGGCAATCTTGATGGCACTTTCGTTGTCACAATAGAGTGGCACATGCTTCAGGTGGATGGCGTAGTCCTTGAGGGTTTGCTTCATCCATAGAGGTTGAGCGCAGCAAGATCCAACAGCAATGTATTCGGATTCAGCAGTGGAGAGATACACAGTTATGCTTCTTTGAAGACCAACAGACAAGAGATCATCCAAGAAAGTGACATATGCCTGATGTGGACTTGCGATCAACCTTGTCACCAGCATAATCAACATCTGAGAATCAAACTAGATCAAACTCTAAGCCCTTTGGATACCATAATCCTAGTGTTGGGGTGTAAGCCAAATACCGAAGAATCCGCTTCACAGCTAAGTGATGCAATTCCTTTGGTGCCGCTTGGAATCGGGCACACATGCAAACACTAAGCATTATATCTGGCCTAGATGCCCATAAGTAGAGTAAAGAACCAATCATGGAGCGGTATACCTTTTGGTCGAACTCTTTACCATTGTCGTTGGGGCCCAGATGACTTTTGGTTGGCATTGGCGTCGTGTACCCTTTGCAGTCTTGCATTCCAATCTTCTTCAGGCAATCTTTGAGGTATTTTTATTGTGATATGAAGATGCCATTACTTTGCTGACGGATTTGAAGACCAAGGAAGAACTTCAGCTCACCCATCATTGACATCTGATATTGCTCTTGCATCATGTGCCCAAATTCATCACTGTATCACTTCTTAGTGCAGCCGAAGATAATGCCATCCACATAGATTTGGCATACAAACAGTTCACCATCATATGTCTTCGTGAAGAGTGTAGGATCTAGGGAACCAGGTTTGAAGCCTTTGCTCTTCAGGAAGTCTTTGAGTGTGTCATACCAAGCTCGAGGTGCTTGTTTGAGGCCATGCAGTGCCTTGTTGAGCTTGTATACCATGTCAGGACACTTTGGGTCTTCAAAGCTAGGTGGTTGAGCAACATACACTTCTTCAATTTTGCCATTGAGGAAAGCACTTTTGACATCCATTTGATACAGAAGAATGTTGTTGTGGTTGGCATAGGCTAGCAGTATGCGAATGGCTTCAAGCCTAGCCAAAGGAGCGAAGGTTTCATCAAAGTCAATCCCTTCAACTTGTGTATAACCTTGAGCAACGAGGCGAGCCTTGTTTCTAACAACTTGACCATGCTCATCTTGTTTATTACGATAGATCCATTTGGTGCCTATGATATTGTGCTTGTGAGGATCATGAAGCTTCACTAGCTCTCATACATTGTTCAGCTCGAACTATTGAAGATCTTCTTGCATAGCTTGAATCCATTCAAGTTCCATGAAGGCTTCATCAACTTTCTTGGGTTCAGATATTGAGACAAATGCAAAGTGCCCACAGAAATTTGCAAGTTGTGTTGCTCTTGAACGAGTGAGTGGTCCAGGTGCATTGATGCTATCAATAATCTTCTCAATTTGTACTTCATTTGCAACACAAGGATGAACTGGGCGAAAATTTTGTTCTTGCTGATCATTGTCTTCATCTTCAGCACTGGCTTCAGGCTGAGCAGTGTCTTTTGGCTGATTAGGTACAGAAATGATGATTTCCTCTTCAGCCTGTCCTCTGACGGTATGATTTCTCTAGTACCCATAAGCACTTCGTGTAGCTTCAGCTAGCACATTTGGCAGGTGCTCTCTTTGTGAGCCGTTAGTCTCATCGAACCGCACATCCATAGTTTCAACCACTTTATAGTGAAAGAGGTTGAAGACTCTGTAGGGGTGCGAATCCTTTCGGTAGCCAAGCATAAAACCTTCATGCGCTTTCGGTGCAAATTTTGAAGTGTGATGTGGATCCTTGATCCAACATCTAGCACCGAATACTCTGAAATAGCTGACATTTGGCTTCTTACCAGTCAGGAGCTCATATGATGTCTTCTATAGGAACTTGTGAAGATAAACACGGTTGATGATGTGGCATGCAGTATCAATAGCTTCAGGCCAGAACTTCCTTGGGGTCTTGTACTCATCAAGCATCGTTCGTGTCATCTCAATGAGGGTTCTGTTCTTGCGCTCCACGATGCCATTCTGTTGATGTGTGTATGGAGCTGAGAACTCATGTGTGATGCCTAATGTATTAAGATAAGTTTCAAGGCCGGTGTTCTTGAATTCAGTGCCGTTGTCACTTCTGATGTGCTTGATCTTGATGCCATAGTTGGTCATGGTGCGATTGGCGAATCATCTGAAGACATCCTGCACTTCAGTCTTCTAGAGAATTATGTGCACCCATGTATATCTTGAGTAATCATCAACTATGACGAAACCATAGAGGCAAGCAGTAGTGGTAAGGGTAGAGTAGTGAGTAGGGCCGAATAAGTCCATGTGAAGCAGCTCGAAGGGACGTGTCGTCATGATTGTCTTCGAGGGATGCTTGGCCCTAGTCATCTTTCTAGCTTCGCAGGCACCGCATAGATGATCCTTCTTGAACTTGACGCCCTCGATGCCTATGACATGCTTATTCTTCGCGGGGAGTGTGCAAGTTCCTCATGCCAGCATGCCCTAGCGTCCGATGCCAGAGCCAGCACTCTGAAGCTTTTGCTAGAAGACATACGTCCAGCTGTGGTCCTGCGGAGAAATCTACCATATACAGATCATCCTTTCGATATCCTTCGAAGACTAGAGATTTGTCAGATTCCATAAGCACAAGGCAACGATATTTTTCCAAATATCACAATTATGTTCAGGTCACAAAGCATTGAGACAGACATTAAGTTGAAACCAAGGGATTCAACAAGCATGACTTTATCCATGTGCTGATCCCTTGAGATTGCAACTCTACCTAGGCCCAATACCTTGATTTTACTAGTGTCAGCAAATGTGATGTGACTCTTGTCAGATGGACATAGGGTTGAATCCATAAGAAGACTTCGATCACCAGTCATGTAGTTAGTGCATCCACTGTCCATGGTCCACTCAGAAGCCTTCGGTGTCGTACCCTACAGTGCAGTTGGGGGATAGGCTTCACCAAGAGAAGTGTGAAGCATAAACATTTGATGAACAAGTATATTATCAGAGTTCAGATCCTGGTTAGGGTAGATAGGATGTTTGTTGAGAAATCCTGGGGCAAAATACATAGTAATACCATTTCAACATTTTATCTTGCATCCCACTAGATGTTTTAGGTCCCCAGCATAAGCATCAGAAGCTTTTGATTTTCGGCTGGAGACCATCCCCTGCAAAAGAGAGTTAATTCTTCTTAACCACCCACATCTTAAGGGGTGGCTTAGAAGCAATGAGTCTAAGTGCAGCATATGAGAATTTAGGCTTTGGAGAACTAGCAAATAGCCTTGTAGGAGGTGAATAATACTCATAAGAATAAGCAAAATAGTTCTTGGTCTTATGAACATAGCGGTTTGATGAAACACACTCATATTCATACGTCTGAGTATGGTTTCCCTGCGAAACATTGGCGTTAGGGTGACTCTGATGTGTCCACTTTCTGTATGAAGCCTTTGGACCATATGAAACCTTTGGTCTAGGGTTTGTCTTCTTCCCAGGTGGGGTCATGATGACATTCACAGGAAGCTTCTCAAGACAAATTTTGGGAACCCAGATCTTCTTCAGAGGTGACCCATTCCTGTAGTTAGTACTAATATACCTGGCAAACACTTCACCATTCTGATTCTGAAACAGTTTATAGTTTGCATCAAAGGATTCATCAATGATAATCGGGTTAGCACAAGTGAAGCCATATAAGGTAGATGGATCCACTGAAGGACCCTTTGCAACAACCCATGTGGTTTTGGGGTACTGCCCAGGCTTTCAGTATGAACCATCAACGTTCATTTTCCTCTCGAACCCAACACCCTCTTTCCTAGGGTTTCGGTTCCATCACAAAGAGTATGATGCCCTTTGAGGCTTTTGTACATCCCTGTTTCAAGAAATGTCTTCAACCTAGCATTCTCATCAGCAATAGTAGTGGTATCCTCAGAAGAGGGGTTAGTTTCCACATCAACAGTTGAAGACATAGCAACAGTAGCAGCAGTAGAACATTCAGCAATAGAGATAGCATTATCACGCTCAAGACATTTTAAACATGGTGGCTCAAAGTCTTCCATAGCGGTAATGATCTATTGAGTGCGAAGGGACTCATTCTCCTTTTGAAGATCATGATGAGACGCTCTTAGGTTCTCAAGTTCTTGCTTCCTTTGAAGATAATCATAGGAAAGCTTCTCATGAGTAGCTGAGAGTGTTTCATGACGACTTTCAAGTTCTTCGTACTTAACATGAAGATTTTTAATGTCTTCAATTAAGGACTAAGTTCGAGTCATTTCTGTGTCCAACAGGTCATCGCTTTTGTATAGCAACTTTTAAATGTGTTCCATAGCATTTTGTTGTTCTGTTGCAATTTTAGCAAGTGTTTTTGTTGGGGAACGCAGTATTTCAAAAACTTTCCTACGATCATGCAAGATCTATCTAGGAGATGCATAGCAACGAGAGGGGAGAATGTATCTACGTACCCTCGCATACCGAAAGCGAGGGCATTAAGTAACGCGGTTGATGTAGTCGAACGTCTTCGCGATCCAACTGATCAAGTACTGAATGCACGACACCTCCATGATCTGCACATGTTCAGCTCGGTGATGTCCCTCGTACTCTTGATCCAGCTGAGGCCGAGGGCGAGTTCCGTCAGCACGATGGCTTGTTAACGGTGATGATGAAGTTACCGATGTAGGGCTTCGCGTAAGCACTACGACAATATGACCGAGGTGGAAAACTATGGAGGGGGCACCGCAGACGGCTAAAGATCAACTTGTGTGTCTATGGGGTGCCCCCGTCCATGTATATAAAGGAGGGGGGAGGAGGAGGGCCGGCCTCAAGGTGCGCGCCCAAGGGGGGATTCTTACTCCTAGTAGGAGTAGGTTTCCCCCTTTCCTAGTCCAAGTAGGACAAGAAGGAAGAGGAAGAGGGAGAGAAGGAAAGGGGGGCGCGCCTCCACCTGGTCGCCGCCTCCTCTCTTCCACTAGGTCCCACGAAGGCCCATTAACCCCCCGGGGGTTCCGATAACCCCACGGTACTATGAAAAATGCCCGAACTTATCCGAAACCTTTTCGATGTCCAAACATAACCTTCCAATATATCAATCTTTATGTGTCGACCATTTCGAGACTCCTTGTCATGTCCGTGATATCATCCGGGACTCCGAACAATCTTCGGTACATCAAATCACATAACTCATAATACATATCGTCATCGAACGTTAAGCGTGCGGACCCTACGGGTTCGAGAACTATGTAGACATGACCGAGACTCATATTCGGTCAATAACTAATAGCGGAACCTAGATGCTCATATTTGTTCCTACATATTCTATGAAGATCTTTATCGGTCACACTGCATAACAACATACTTTGTTCTCTTTGTCATCGGTATGTTACTTGCCCGAGATTCGATCGTCGGTATCATTATACTTAGTTCAATCTCGTCACCGGCAAGTCTCTTTACTCGTTCCATAATGCATCATCCTGTGACTAACTCATTAGTCACATTGCTTGCAAGGCTCATAGTGTTGTGCATTACCGAGAGGGCCCAGAGATACCTCTCGATACACGGAGTGACAAATCCTAATCTCGATCTATGCCAACTCAACAAACACTATCGGAGACACCTGTAGAGCATCTTTATAATCACCCAGTTACGTTGTGACGTTTGATAGCACACAAGGTGTTCCTACGGTATTCGGGAGTTGCATAATCTCATAGTCATAGGAACATGTATAAGTCATGAAGAAAGCAATAGCAATAAACTAAATGATCATAGTGCTAAGCTAACGGATGGGTCTAGTTCATCACATCATTCTCTAATGATGTGATCCCGTTCATCAAATGACAACACATTGATACGTTCCAACGTATCTATAATTTTTGATTGTTCCATGCTATTATATTATCTGTTTTGGATGTTTATGGGCTTTATTAAACACTTCTATATTATTTTTGGGACTAACCTATTGACCCAGAGCCCAGTGCCAGTTCCTGTTTTTCCCTTGTTTCAGTGTTTCGAAGAAAAGGAATATCAAACGGAGTCAAAACGGAATGAAACCTTCTGGAGAAGTTATTTTTGGAAGGAAAGCAACCTGATAGACTTGGAGTGCATGTCAGGAAAGAAACAAGGGAGCCTCGAGGTAGGGGGAGTGCCCACCCCCCTAGGGTGCGCCCTCCACCCTCGTGGCCCCCCCGTGGCTCCCCTGGCGTATTTCTTCTGCCTATATATATATATATATATATCCATATACCCTAAAATGATCGGGGAGCACAATAGATCGGGAGTTCCACCGCCAGAAGCCTCCGTAGCCACTGAAAACCAATCATCTCGGTGCTCTCTAAGGGAGTCCTGGATTAGGGGGTATCCGGATAGCCGGACTATATCCTTTGGCCAGACTATTGGACTATGAAGATACAAGATTGAAGACTTTGTCCCGTGTCCGGGTGGGACTCTCCTTGGCGTGGAGGGCAAGCTTGGCAATACGGATATGTAGATCTCCTTCCTTGTAACCGACTCTGTGTAACCCTAGCCCCCTCCGATGTCTATATAAACCGGAGGGTTTTAGTCCGTAGGACAACATACAATCATACCATAGGCTAGCTTCTAGGTTTTAGCCTCTCTGATCTCGTGGTAGATCAACTCTTGTAATACTCATATCATCAAGAACAATCAAGCAGGACGTAGGGTTTTACCTCCATCAAGAGGGCCCGAACCTGGGTAAACATTGTGTCCCCTGCCTCCTGTTACCATCCGCCTAGACGCACAGTTCGGGACCCCCTACCCGAGATCTGCCGGTTTTGACACCGACATTGGTGCTTTCATTGAGAGTTCCTCTGTGTAGTCATCGTTAGGCTTGATGGCTCCTTCAATCATCAATAGCGATGCAGTCCAGGGTGAGACTTTTCTCCCCGGATAGATCTTTGTATTCGGCGGCTTCGCACTGCGGGCCAACTTGCTTGGCCATCTGGAGCAGATCGAGAGTTACGCCCCTGGCCACCAGGTCAGGTTTGGAAGCTTAAACTACATGGACGACATCCATGGAGACTTGATCTTCGACGGATTCGAGCCCCTGCCGAGTGCGCCGCACGGTCACGATGAGCATGATTTAGCTCTACCATCGGACAGTGTTCAGGAGAGCGCACCGGCAACCGCTCCGACCCTTAATTCAGAGCCAATTGCGCCACCCATGGACGGGTGGATAGACCCCGCCATGGAGGCCGTATCCTCAGCGGCGATCGAGCCGAGTATCGACCTTACCCTTCACGGGAGCCGTGACGCCGAACTGTCGGATTCTTCCCCGGCCACGGACTCCGAACCGCCTGCGCCCGTGCCTATCGAATCCGACTCGGCGCCGATCATGGAGTTCACCTCTGCGGATATCTTTCAGCACTCGCCCTTCGGCGACATACTGAACTCATTAAGGTCTCTCTCCTTGTCAGGAGAGTCCTGGCCGAACTATGTCCGGCAAGATTGGGATGCGGATGACGAAGAAATTCGCTGCCCACCCACCACCCACTTAGTAGCCACTGTCGACGATTTAACCAACACGCTCGACTTCGACTCCGAAGACATCGATGGTATGGACGACAATGCGGGAGACGAACAGGAACCACTGCCCATAGGGCACTGGACAGCCACCTCATCATATGATATATACATGGTGGACACACCCAAAGAAGGCAATGACGATGGGACAGCGGAGGATGACCCCTCCAAGAAGCAACCCAAGCGCTGACGTCAGCGGCGCCGCTCTAAGTCTCGCCAAAGCAAAAGCGGTGATACCAGCACAGGAGATAATAGCACAACAATCCCCTCCAGCAAGATTTAGAGCAGGAGGATGGAGAAGCCAACCCTCCCGAGAGAGCGGCAGATGGAGAGGCAGAGGATGATAATTACATGCCTCCCTCCGAAGACGAGGTAAGCCTCGACGATGACGAATTTGTCGTGCCTGAGGATCCCGTCGAGCAAGAGCACTTCAAGCGCGGGCTTATTGCCACGTCAAATAGCCTTAAGAAAAAGCAACAATAGCTTCAAGCTGATCAAGATTTGCTAGCTGACAGATGGACTGAAGTTCTTGCGGCCAAGGAATATGAACTCGAACGCCCCTCCAAGAGTTACCCAAAGCGCAGGTTGCTACCCCGACTGGAGGAGGAAGCATTAAAACCTACATCTCCAGCGTATGATGCGGCTGATCGGCCACCTCGTGGCCGCGACAGAGAGGCATTTCAGCCAAAAGCTCAGCCCGCACCCCAACGCCACTCAAATAAAAATGTCAAGGCATGGGGAAACGCGCTAGACCTGCGAGACGTACTGGAGGACAAAGAAAAACACACAAGATCGATCTACGGATCACGAGGGCGCGCCACTACGCGAGACGATAACCGTCACGCCGGACACAGTAAAAGTAAATCCGAAAGGGCCGAACACAGCGGACAAGACTCATTTGAGCTGCGTCGCGACATAGCCCAGTACAGAGGCGCCACACACCCCCTATGCTTCACAGACGAAGTAATGGATCACCAAATCCCAGAGGGTTTCAAACCCATAAATATCGAATCATACGATGGTACAACAGATCCTGCGGTATGGATCGAGGACTTCCTCCTGCACATCCACATGGCCCGCGGTGACGATCTACACGCCATCAAATACCTTCCACTCAAACTTAAAGGACCAGCTCGGCATTGGCTCAACAGCCTGCCAGCAGAATCCATTGGCTGCTGGGAGGATCTGGAAGACGCATTCCTCGACAACTTCCAGGGCACTTATGTGCGACCACAAGATGCCGATGACTTGAGCCACATAATTCAGCAGCCAGAGGAATCGGCCAGGCAATTCTGGACACGATTCCTGACAAAGAAAAATCAAATCGTCGACTATCCGGATGCAGATGCCCTAGCAGCTTTTAAGCACAACATCCACGACGAGTGGCTCGCCCGGCACCTTGGCCAGGAAAAACCGAAATCTATGGCAGCCCTCACGACACTCATGACCCGCTGTTGCGCGGGAGAGGACAGATGGCTGGCTCGAAGCAATAACATATCAAAGAACCATGGTACTTTGGATACCAAGGATAGCAATGGCAGGTCACGTCGCAACAAACACAAGTGCCGCATCAACAACGACAATACCGAGGATACGGCAGTCAATGCCGGATTCAGAGGCTCTAAACTCGGTCAGCGGAAAAAGCCATTCAAAAGAAGCACCCCGGGTCCGTCCAGTTTGGACCGTATACTCGATCGCTCGTGTCAAATACACGGCACCCCCGACAAGCCAGCCAACCACACCAACAGGGAATGTTGGGTGTTCAAGCAGGCCGGCAAGTTAAATGCCGAAAACAAAGATAAGGGGCCACATAGCAACGACGAGGAGGAGCCCCGGCCGCCTAACACCGGAGGACAGAAGAGGTTCCCCCCACAAGTGCGGATGGTGAACATGATATACGCAACCCACATCCCCAAGAGGGAGCGGAAGCGTGCGTTAAGGGACGTATATGCGTTGGAGCCAGTTGCCCTAAAGTTCAACCCATGGTCCTCCTGTCCGATCACCTTCGATCGCAGGGACCATCCCACTAGTATCCGTCATGGCGGATTCGGCGCACTGGTCCTAGACCCAATCAACGACAGATTTCACCTCACTCGAGTCCTTATGGACGGCGGCAGCAGCCTGAACCTGCTTTATCAGGACACAATGCGCAAAATGGGTATAGACCCCTCAAGGATCAAACCCACAAAAACGACCTTCAAAAGCGGCATACCAGCCGTAGAGGCCCAATGCACAGGCTCAGTCACACTGGAAGTGGTCTTCGGATTCCCGGATAACTTCCGAAGCGAGGAGTTAATCTTCGATATAGTCCCGTTCTGCAATGGCTATCATGCACTGCTTGGGCGAACCGCATTTGCGAGATTCAATGCGGTACCGCATTATGCATACCTCAAGCTCAAGATTCCAGGACCTCGGGGGGTCATCACAGTCAATGGAAACACAGAGCGCTCTCTCCGCACGGAGGAGCACACTGCGGCCCTTGCAGCAGAAGCACAAATCAACCTCTTCAAGCAATCCACTAGTTCGGTGATTAAACGCCCGGACACCGTCAAGCGTGCCCGGAGTAATATGCAACAAGACTGCCTGGCACGCTCCGAGCTCGCATAGCAATGCGGCCCCCACCCCAGTCCCAGCCAAACGGCGAGATCCGTGCCACGCGTACATAATTACGCATTAAAAATACCATGGGCATAGGTGGGGGAGGGGGGCACGAGTACGACATGCCCCAAAACGTGGCTCAACCGCACTAGGGGCTTCCAGCCTTATTATTTTTTCTCTCTTTCAGGACTTTACTCTCTGGAAACCCCGTCCGGCAGTACGATTGCTGGACACATGATACAACAAGCAAGGAGTCAGAAAGCTACATCGCACCATGGAACTCCCAGGTGGTCTTTGATAACGAGTGAAATACTTGCTTTAAATACCATTCCTCAGCTTGCCCTTGGAGGGGACATGTCAAATAGTCCTACTTTTTACTTATCGCACTACTTGTATCATTCTGCTTCGACGCACCTTTTTGAATAAACAATGCATAGCACTAGTCTATTATAGCATTCTCTATTCTTCCTTTATATATATGTATGTATATATATATGTTCATTCATGACATTCATCACCCGTACACTCTGGTACGGCCAATACACCAGGGGCTTAAGCGTACCCCATAATACGGCGTGAGAAGTCCGAACACTTTCGATAGTGCGGCACCCCGAACTTATAGCATTATATGCATCAGCTCCGAATCATGTCTTGGGTCAATAGTTGGGTTTGCCTGACTCCCATGTTTTGGTACCTTACGTTCCGCTATATCGGCTAAGGTAGCACTGGGAGAACTACTGCGATTATGCCCCGGTTCATCTGGGCAAGCACCTCAGTAGAGAAAGCTAAAACTGACTGTCATGATAAGGCGAGAGCTGGTCGCTGTTCGAGAGGTCTCGAGTCCCTAAAGACTTATGCCGCTTAGAGCGAGGAGTCGGCTTTGTCCGGCTTAAGGCATGTATAGCGCCCCGAATTCGGCTTTCCGAATACTAGGGGCTTCGCCAAAATTTAAAATTGTAGACTTCTATGGCTAAGTGAGAGTGATAAAGCATTATAGTCCGATTGCCTGGTTCGTTGTGCTGAGCACCTCCCTCGAAGGACCCAACAATGGGAAAAAGAGTGCTCAGATTTGTCCCGAACACCCCAACACTCGTGGCATGGGGGCAGAAGCCGACGACTGACCATCTCTCAGATTTAATAAACAGCCGCACAGAAGGTAATATTTTAAATTCAAACAAGCGTTGCATAGCGCATATGAACAAGTTTTCATAATACAGGATCACACGAGCAAGTTCATTCAAAAATTACATCCTTCGCACACTCGTCCTCCACAAGACGGGCACCCTTCAGAACACCCTCATAATACATTTTGGGGTGGCGATGCTCCTTGCCCTACAGCGGCCCCTCCTTCACCAGCTTCTCGGCATCCATCTTGGCCCGGTGCACCTTCGCACGGGCAAAAGCCCGGCGTGCACCTTCGATGCAGACGAACCCCTTAATGACTTCCAGCCGTGGGCAGGCATCCACAAACTGCCTCACTAGGCCGAAGTAGCTATTGGAAAGGGAGTCACCAGGCCATATCCGGACTATAAGGCCCCTCATGGCCCGTTCGGCCGCCTTGTGCAGCTCGACCAGTTGCTTCAACTGGTCGCTCACAGGCATCGGGTGTTCGGTCCCAGTATACTGAGACCAGAACAATTTCTCTGTCGAGCTTCCCTCCTCGGCCTGGTAATACTTCGCGACATCCGACACGCTGCGGGGCAAATCTGCGAATGCTCCTGGAGAGCTCCGGACTCGGGTAAGTAACAAGTAATTTACTTTCACATGCTTGCTTTGCATATTGAATGCCTTACCCGCCGCTATCTTCCTCATCGCCTCAATTTCCTAGAGGGCCTCTTGGGTTTCAGCCTTGGCATGCTTTGTGCTTTCGAGGGCCGCGGCAAGCTCGGACTCTAGCATCTTCGAGTCAAGCTCCAAATCCTCGTGCTTCTTCATGAGAGCCTGGAGCTCTTGCTGCACCTCGCCCACCCGTGCCTCTTGTTTTTCCCGCTCGGTGCGCTCCTTGGCCACTTTGTTTTCGGCCTCGGACAGCGCTTGCTTCAGCATCGCCACTTTGGTCGTGGCCCCTGGCACATCCATGATGATCCTATCATTTTGCAACCGCATCTTTATATATATATATATATAGATAAGGCATTACTTACCTTTGTTCTCCTCGAGCTGCCTCTTGGCAAGGCCAAGCTCTTTCTTGAACCACTTGAGGTTCTGCCTCAGTGCGGCGACCTCTGCAGTCAGTGCGGCAGAGGTCAGCAACGAAGCCTGCATAGGCATACAGACATACTTTATATTAGACTCCTGCAGATATTATTTGATCCTCTATTCGGCTTTTCTTTGTGAACACCAAACAGAGCATCAGGGGCTACTGTCTATGCGGTAATATTTTCCTATATTTTAAACACTTACCTCAAAGCTTGTTAGCAGGCTGGCACAGGCTTCAATCAGTCCACTCTTGGCGGACTGAACTTTCTTGATCACCGCACTCATAATAGTGCGGTGCTCTTCGTCGATGGAAGCGCCGCGAAGCGCTCCCAGCAGGTTGTCCAGTGCCTCTGGATGGACAGAGGTCACCGGCACGGGCGGCTTGCCCCTCTTGGAAGGGGGCCACCTGCCTGAGTTCGGAACCACTGGAGGTTCCGGCGCGGTGTTCGGTTGAGGGCCGAACTTGGAGCCCTTGGGAGTCTCGTTCCCTTCGCGCCTGGAGTCCGGAAGGTCGCCTTGAGGCGCCTCCGGGACTATCTCCCCCCGGCTCGGTGCCCCTTGAGACAATACCTCGACATTGTCTGTAGGGCAAGGAGAGGAGCCGGTTGGAAGTGTATCACTATCCATATCCGACGAGTCCAAGGAATTTTCCGACGAGGATACGTCGATATGGGCTCGGGGCGGACTGCATGATCATATTCGACATTAGGAGAAGCAGTGCAATAAAAGTATGCTATGAGTTACTCTGGTATCCGAATACTTATGACTTTGCCAGGGGCTTGGCCCTGAGTAACCACTCGTCTTTGCCGTCGGCGGCGGTGGTGAAACAGTCCGGAAGGAGAGTCCTTCCCTTCTTGGACCCTTCGGCCTCCCCGGTTAGGGCGGCCTTCCTTTTATTGTCTCCCCCGGCTGGAGGGGGAGAGTCTTCATCTTCCTCCTCCTCGTTTTCACGGGAGGAGTGCGTCACGGAGTTATCGCACGATGAGTCCGACACCACCTGGCGCCGAGAACTCTTTCGGGTTCCATTGGCCTTCTTCTTGGTCTTCTCCGACACCTCATAAGGAGCTGGAGTCTGCATCTCCGTCAGGAGAGCATCTGTAGGGTCTTCGAGCAGAGGGGCCGGACAGTTAATCTGCTCCGATGTCTCCACCCAGTCCTGTCAAAGGCATGGGAGCTCAGACCCCGCACATGGTTAAGCTATGGGGAATAAATACCCTACCAGATGTACAGAACTTACCGGATTCGCAGGGCGCTTCGCGCTTAGCCCGCGGTCCTCGGTAAGAGAAGGAGGGACCTCGGTGCCCTTGAACAGCACCTTCCAGACGTCCTTATGCATCGTGTCGAAGAGCTCGCGTAGAGTCTGGTGCTAGGCCGGGTTGAACTCCCATAAGTTGAAAGCCCGTTGTTGACACGAGAGGATCCGGCGGAAGAGCATGACCTGGACTATGTTGACAAGCTTAAGTTTCTTGCTTATCATGTTCCGGATACACTTCTGGAGTCCGTCTAGCTCCACCGATGAACCCCAGGATAGGCCCTTCTCCTTCCAGGAAGTGAGCCGCGTGGGGATTCCGGATCAAAACTCGGGGGCCTCCACCCAGTTGGTGTCGCGTGGCTCAGTGATGTAGAACCACCCCGATTGCCACCCCTTTATGGTCTCCACGAAGGAGCCCTCGAGTCATGTAACGTTGGGCATTTTGCCCACCATGGCTCCGCCGCATTCTGCTTGTTGGCCGCTTACTACCTTCGGCTTGATATTGAAGGTCTTCAGCCACAGGCCGAAGTGGGGAGGGATGCGGAGGAAAGCCTCACACATGACGATGAACGCCGAGATGTTGAGGATGAAATTCGGGGCCAGATCATGAAAGTCCAGCCCGTAATAGAACATAAGACCACGGACGAATGGATGGAGGGGAAACCCCAGTCCGCGGATGAAGTGGGGGAGGAAAACCACCCTTTCGTGAGGTTCCAGGGTAGGGATGATCTGCCCCGCGGCTGGCAGCCGGTGCGTGATATCCGCGGCTAAGTATCTGGCCCCACGTAGTTTTTTGATGTGTCCCTCCATGAAGGAGGAAACCATCCACTTGCCTCCCGCTCCGGACATGTTTGGAGAGAGTTGAGGAGAAGGATGTGGACTTGGGCGCTAGAGCTTGAGTGCGTGAGAATGGATGAACAAGGAGGAAGAAGGCGTGGGTAGAAAAAGGTGAAACCTTATCCCTTTATAAGGGCGGACGAAACTATGCGCCCCCACCAGCCTGGTAAAACTCGCTTATCCCCCAAGCGCCGTAATTGATGGCGCGGTTGGGTTACCCACGTCCGTATTGATGGGAATCCCGTAATAAGGGGACACGATCTCTGCTTCGACAAGACGTGCCAAGGAAACCACCTTGCGAAACATGCTGAGATAGGTTATGAAAAACGATTCGAATAGAGACCTGGTTGTGGTGTGATGTCATGCTACGGGGTACGTCAGCAGATTAGATTTGTGGAAATATTATTCTCTCTGCGGTGGTATGTGGAACTTGTTTTGAAGAGCCGGACACGATCCTCGTGTTCAAAATCTTCTATGAAGTATTCGGAGGAGGAACCCGCCTTGCAATGCCGAAAACAATCTGCGCGCTGGACTCATCGTCATTGAAGTCTGGTTCAGGGGCTACTGAGGGAGTCCTGGATTAGGGGGTATCCGGATAGCCGGACTATATCCTTTGGCCGAACTATTGGACTATGAAGATACAAGATTGAAGACTTCGTCCCGTGTCCGGATGGGACTCTCCTTGGCATGGAAGGCAAGCTTGACAATACGGATATGTAGATCTCCCTCCTTGTAACCGACTCTGTGTAACCCTAGCCCCCTCCGGTGTCTATATAAACTGGAGGGTTTTAGTTCGTAGGACAACATACAATCATACCATAGGCTAGCTTCTAGGGTTTAGCCTCTCTGATCTCGTGGTAGATCAACTCTTGTAATACTCATATCATCAAGAACAATCAAGCAGGACGTAGGGTTTTACCTCCATCAAGAGTGCCCGAACCTGGGTAAACATCGTATCCCCTGCCTCCTGTTACCATCCGCCTAGACGCACAGTTCGGGACCCCCTACCCGAGATCTGCCGGTTTTGACACCGACACTCGCCATGACGAGGAGGGAGTAGTTCTCCCTCGGGGCTGAGGGTATGTACCGGTAGCTATGTGTTTGATCTCTCTCTCTCTCTCTCTCGTGTTCTTGAGGTGATACGATCTTGATGTATCGCGAGCTTTGCTATTATAGTTGGATCTTATGATGTTTCTCCCCCTCTACTCTCTTGTAATGGATTGAGTTTTCCCTTTGAAGTTATCTTATCGGATTGAGTCTTTAAGGATTTGAGAACACTTGATGTATGTCTTGTGTGGGACACCCATGGTGACAATGGGGTATTCTATTGATCCACTTGATGTATGTTTTGGTGATCAACTTGCGGTTCCGCGCATGAACCTATGCATAGGGGTTGGCACACGTTTTCGTCTTGACTCTCCGGTAGAATGTTTGGGGCACTCTTTGAAGTACTTTGTGTTGGTTTGAATAGATGAATCTGAGATTGTGTGATGCATATCATATAATCATACCCAGGATACTTGAGGTGACATTGGAGTATCTAGGTGACATTAGGGTTTTGGTTGATTTGTGTCTTAAGGTGTTATTCTAGTACGAACTCTATGATAGATTGAATGGAAAGAATAGCTTCATGTTATTTTACTACGGACTCATGAATAGATCAATCAGAAAGGATAACTTTGAGGTGGTTTCGTACCCTACCATAATCTCTTCGTTTGTTCTCCGCTATTAGTGGCTTTGGAGTGACTCTTTGTTTCATGTTGAGGGATAGTTATGTGATCCAATTATGTTATTATTGTTGAGAGAACTTGCACTAGTGAAAGTATCAACCCTAGGCCTTGTTTCAACACATTGCAATACCGTTTGTGCTCACTTTTACCATTAGTTACCTTGCTGTTTTTATATTTTCAGATTACAAAAACCTTTATCTACCATCCATATACCACTTGTATCACCATCTCTTCGCCGAACTAGTGTGCCTATACAATTTACCATTGTATTGGGTGTGTTGGGGACACAAGAGACTATTTGTTATTTGGTTGCAGGGTTGCTTGAGAGAGACCATCTTCATCCTATGCCTCCTATGGATTGATAAACCTTAGGTCATCCACTTGAGGGAAATTTGCTACTGTCCTACAAACCTCTGCACTTGGAGGCCCAACAACATCTACAAGAACAAGGTTGTGTAGTAGACATCAAGCTCTTTTCTGGCGCTGTTGCCGGGGAGGTTAGCGCTTGAAGGTATATCTTTAGATCTTGCAATCGAGTCTTTTAGTTTCTTGTTTTATCACTAGTTTAGTCTATAAAAGAAAACTACAAAAAAATGGAATTGAGTTTGTCTGATACGCTTCATCTTTTTAATATCTTTCGTGAGTATGATGGAAAGGAAAATTGTGCCAAGGTGTTAGAAGAAGAATGCATTAGAATGTTTGGCACTAAATATTTGAATGGTGAGCATGATTGCAATGTTGTTAGTATGAATTCCTTGAATATCTATGATGCTAATGATATGCAAAGCCACAAGCTTGGGGAAGCTATGTTTGATGAAGATGATATTTTTTGTCCCCCAAGTTTTAATGAGCAAATTTATTATGATGAAAGCATGCCTCCTATCTATGATGATTATTGTGATGACACGTATGCTTTAAAGAACAACGATAACCATGAAACTTTTCATCTTGATCTTAATTTTCAATCACATGATAGTTATTTTGTTGAGTTTGCTCCCACTATTATTCATGAGAAGAAATTTGCTTATGTGGAGAGTAATAAAAATTCTATGCTTGTAGATCATGAAAAGAATGTTTTGGGTGCTGGTTATATTGTTGAATTCATTCATGATGCTACTGAAATTATTATGAGGGAGGAACATATGCTTGTAGGACTTGCAATAATATCAAGTTTCCTCTCTATGTGTTGAAAATCTTGAAGTTATGCTTGTTTTGCCTCCCTATGCTAGTTGATTATTGCTCCCATAAATTGTTTGCTCACAAAATCCCTATGCATAGGAAGTGGGTTATACTTAAATTTTCTAGTCATATTCTTCATGATTCTCTCTTTATGTTACAATTCTTATCTTCTATACGAGCATTATTGAAATCATCATGCCTAGCTAGGGGAGTTAAACGATAGCGCTTGTTGGGAGGCAACCCAACTTTATTTTTGTTCCTTGCTTTTTGTTCCTGTTTCGTAATAAATTAATCATCTATCCTCTGTTTAAATGTGTTTTTATGTGTTTAATTAGTGTTTGTTCCAAGTAGAACCTTTGGGAAGACTTGGGGAAAGTCTTTGCGATCATGCTGTAAAAAAATAGAAACTTTAGCACTCACGAGAATTGCTGCCAGTTTTTATTGGAGAGTGATATTTAGTTAATTCTTTTTGAAGATGATTAATAGATAAATTACTCAAGTCCAGAAATTTATTTGAGAATTTTATGAGTTCCAGAAGTATACGTTTGATTCAGATTACTACAGACTGTTCTGTTTTTGACAGATTCTGTTTTCTATGTGTTGTTTGCTTATTTTGATGAACCTATGAGTAGTACCGGAGGGTATGAACCATAGAGAAGTTGGAATACAATAGATATTACACCAATATGAATTTAGAATGAGTTCATTACAGTACCTTATGATGGTGATTTGCTTTCTTATACTAACGGAGCTTACGAGTTTTCTGTTAAGTTTTGTGTTGTGAAGTTTTCAAGTTTTGGGTAAAGATTCGATGGACTATGGAATAAGGAGTGGCAAGATCCTAAGCTTGGGGATGACCAAGGGACCCCAAGGTAATATTCAAGGAAAACCAAGAGCCTAAGCTTGGGGATGCCCCAGAAGGCATCCCCTCTTTCGTGTTCGTTCATCGGTAACTTTACTTGGAGCTATATTTTTATTCACCACATGATATGTGTTTTGCTTGGAGCATCAATTTATTTTGTTAGTATTTGCTTTCTGTTATTTAGAACAATGTTTTGCATCTTTTATTTCAATAAAAGTGTCATTGATAGCCTTTACTATGCCTATTTTACAAGTCTTCATGTTGCTGTTTGAAAACAGAAAGTTTACCGCTGTTGCAATAATTCCCTAGAAAAGTCAGAATGTGATAAAATATTGAAACCTTTTGCATATTAAGCTCTGATAAATTTACTATAGTTGGAATTTTCTTTCATAATTTTTGGAGCTAGGGAAGTATGGATCTTGCTGCACTCTTTACAGACTGTCCTGTTTAGGCAGATTGCTGTTATGTTTGCATTGTTTGCATATGTTTGCTTTTTTAATGATTCTATTTGAGGATATGACTATTAAATATGCAGAGGCATATAGTATGCAATTTTGAATAATAATTTTAGTGATTTGCTACAGTAGAGTATGAAAAGGTTTTTGCAATGGTTTATACTAACTTATCTCATGAGTCCTTGTTGAGTTTTGTGTGGATGAAGCTTTTGAGATTTAGGGAGACCGTGATATGAGAGGAATTAAGGAGACACAAAAGCTCAAGCTTGGGGATGCTCAAGGCATCCCAAGATAATATTTCAAGAAAGTCTCAAGCGTCTAAGCTTGGGGATGCCCCGGTTGGCATCCCACCTTTTTTCTTCGACAACTATTGGTTAGTATCGGTTGATCCTAAGTTTTTGCTTCTTCACATGATGTTTGCTATTCTTAGATGTCATTTTATTTAGTTTTGCTTGCTGCTTGAATAAAATACCAAGATCTGAAATTATTAAATGTTAGAGAGTCTTCACATGGTTGCATAATTATTCGACTACTCATTGATCTTCACTTATATCTTTTGGAGTAGTTTGTTGTTTGCTCTAGTACTTCACTTATATCTTTTAGAGCACGCTGGTGGTTTTATTTTATAGAAATAGATGAACTCTCATGCTTCACTTATATTATTTTGAGAGTCCTTTAGAACAGCATGGTAGTTTGCTTTGGTTATGAAACTAGTCCTAATATGATGGGCATCCAAGAGGGATATAATAAAAACTTTCATATAGAGTGCATTGAATACTAAGAGAAATTTGATACTTGACGATTGTTTTGAGATATCTCCTATGGAGATAGTGATATCAAAGTTGTGCTAGTTGAGTAGTTGTGAATTTGAGGAATACTTGTGTTGAAGTTTGCAAATCCCGTAGCATGCACCTATGGTAAACATTGTGTAACAAATTTGAAACATGAGGTGTTATTTGATTGTCTTCCTTATGAGTGGCGGTCGGGGACGAGCGATGGTCTTTTCCTACCAATCTATCCCCCTAGGAGCATGTGCGCAGTACTTGGTTTTTGATGACTTGTAGATTTTTGCAATAAGTATGTGAGTTCTTTATGACTAATGTTGAGTCCATGGATTATATGCACTATTACCCTTCCATCATTGCTAGCCTCTTCGGTACCGTGTATTGCCCTTTCTCACATTGAGAGTTGGTGCAAACTTCGCCGGTGCATCCAAACCTCGTGATACGATACGCTCTGTCACACATAAACCTCCTTATATCTTCCTCAAAACAGCCACCATACCTACCTATTATGGCATTTCCATAGCCATTCCGAGATATATTGCCATGCAACTTTCCACTATTCCGTTTATTATGACACGTATCATCATTGTCATATTGCTTTGCATGATCATGTAGTTGACATCGTATTTGTGGCAAAGCCTCCATTCATAATTTTTCATACATGTCACTCTTGATTCATCGCAATGTCGGTACACCACCGGAGGCATTCATATAGAGTCATATCTTGTTCTAGTATCGAGTTGTAATCTTTGAGTTGCAAATAAATAGAAGTGTGATGATCATCATTAATAGAGCATTGTCCCAAAAAGAGAGGAGAAAGGCCAGATAAAAAAAGGGAAGGCCCCAAAAAAGAGAAAGGCCAAATAAAAAAAAGGAAGGCCCCCAAAAAATAATAAAAATAAATAAAAAGGGGCAATGCTACTATCCTTTTCCACACTTGTGCTTCAAAGTAGCACCATGATCTTTATGATAGAGAGTCTCTTGTTTTGTCACTTTCATATACTAGTGGGAATTTTTCATTATAGAACTTGGCTTGTATATTCCAACAATGGGCCTCCTCAAGTGCCCTAGGTCTTCGTGAGCAAGCAAGTTGGATGCACACCCACTTAGTTCTTTTGTTGAGATTTCATACATTTATAGCTCTAGTGCATCCGTTGCGTGGCAATCCCTACTCCTTGCATTGACATCAATTGATGGGCATCTCCTTAGCCCATTGATTAGCCGCATCGATGTGAGACTTTCTCCTTTTTGTCTTCTCCACATAACCCCCTCATTATATTCTATTCCACCCATAGTGCTATATCCATGGCTCACGCTCATGTATTGCGTGAAAGTTGAAAATGTTTGAGATTACTAAAGTGTGAAACAATTGCTTGGCTTGTCATCAGGGTTGTGCATGATGAGAGCATTCTTGTGTGACGAAAATGGAGTATGACCAAACTATATGATTTTGTAGGGATGAACTTTCTTTGGCCATGTTATTTTGAGAAGACATGATTGCTTAGTTAGTATGCTTGAAGTATTATTATTTTTATGTCAATATTAAACTTTTGTCTTGAATCTTATGGATCTGAATATTCTTGCTACTATAAACAAGATTGCATGGATAAATATGTTAGGTAGCATTACACATAAAAAATTCTATTTTTATCATTTACCTACTCGAGGACGAGCATGAATTAAGCTTGGGGATGCTGATACGTCTCCAACGTATCTATAATTTTTGATTGTTCCATGCTATTATATATCTGTTTTGGATGTTTATGGGATTTATTAAACACTTTTATATTATTTTTGGGACTAACCTATTGACCCAGAGCCCAGTGTCAGTTCCTTTTTTTCACCTTGTTTCAGTGTTTCAAAGAAAAGGAATATCAAACAGAGTCGAAACGGAATGAAACCATCTGGAGAAGTTATTTTTGGAAGGAAAGCAACCTGATAGACTTGGAGTGTACGTCAGGAAAGAAACGAGGGAGCCACGAGGTAGGGGGCGCCCACCCCCCTAGGGTGCGCCCTCCACCCTCGTGGGCCCCTCGTGGCTCCCCTGACGTATTTCTTCCGCCTATATATATCCATATACCCTAAAACGATCGGGGAGCACAATAGATCGGGAGTTCCGCCGCCAGAAGCCTCCGTAGCCACCGAAAACCAATCTAGACCCGTTCCAGCACCCTGCCGGAGGGGGCAATCCCTCTCCGGTGGCCATCTTCATCATCCCGGTGCTCTCCATGACGAGGAGGGAGTAGTTCTCCCTCGGGGTTGAGGGTTTGCACCAGTAGCTATGTGTTTGATCTCTCTCTCTCTCATGTTCTTGAGGTGATACGATCTTGACGTATCACGAGCCTTGCTATTATAGTTGGATCTTATGATGTTTATACCCCTCTACTCTCTTGTAATGGATTGAGTTTCCCTTTGAAGTTATCTTATGTAACGCCCTCGATGCGGCTATATCTCCTACGTGTCGAGGCACGACTTAGAGGCATAACCGCATTGAAAGCAATGTCGCAAGTTAGGCAATCTTCACAACTTCCCATGTAATATAATGATAATAAAAGGGGAGATACATAGTTGGCTTACACTCGCCACGTTAATCAAAGTACATAAATAGCATTACATCAATCAAACACTCATGGTCCGACTACGACGCCAAAATAGAAGATCAACCCAACATGCGACACGGTCCCGATCGCCCCAACTGGGCACCACTACTAATCATCAGGGAAAGACACATAGTAACGGCGTGAGTCCTCCTCGAACTCCCACTTGAGCTCAAGCGCGTCATCTGGAATGGAGTCATCAGGCCCTGCATCTGGTTTGGAAGTAATCTGTGAGCCACGGGGACTCAGCAATCTCACACCCTCACGATCAAAACTATTTAAGCTTATAGGTAAGGCAAGGTAAAATATGTGGAGCTGTAGCAAGCGACTAACATATATGGTGGCTAACCTGTTCGCAAAAGAGAGCGAGAAGAGAAAGGCAAGGCGCGAACGAGAAACTAGAGAGCAACCTGCAGCAAGCATTACTCCAACACCGTGTTCACTTCCCGGACTCCGCCGAGAAGAGACCATCATGGTAACTCACACAGTTGATTCATTTTAATTAAGTTAAGGTTCAAGTTATCTACAACCAGACATTAACAAATTCCCATCTGCCCATAACCGCGGCGCGGCTTTCGAAAGTTCAAATCCCTGCAGGGGAGTCCCAACTTAGCCCATGACAAGCTCTAACGGTCAACAAAGGAATATACCTTCTCCCGAGACATTCCGATCAGGCTCGGTATCCCGGTTCTACAAGACACTTCAACAAGTTAAAACAAATCCAGCAACACCGCCCGAATGTGCCGACAAATCCCGATAGGAGCTGCACATATCTCGTTCTCAGGGCACACTCAGATGAGACATCCTACGAGTAAAACCAAACCTCAAGTTGCCCCGAGGTGGCCCCGCAGTCTACTCGGTCGGACCAACACTCAGAGGAGCACTGGCCCGGGGGGGGGGGGGGATTAAATAAGATGACCCTCGGGCTCCGGAAACCTAAGGGAAAAAGAGGCTAGGTGGCAAATGGTAAAACCAAGGTTGGCCATTGCTGGAGAAGCTTTAATCAAGGCGAACTATCAAGGGGTTCCCATTATCACCCAACCGCGCAAGGAACGCAAAATCCGGGAACATAACACCGATATGACGGAAACTAGGGCGGCAAGAGTGGAACAAAACACTAGGCGAGAGGCCGAGCCTTACACCCTTTACTAAGTATATAGATGCATTAAGATAACAAGATAATATAATGATATCCCAACAGGTAAATAATGTTCCACCAAGGAACGGTCTCCAATCTTCACCTGCAACTAGCAACGCTATAAGAGGGGCTGAGCAAAGCGGTAACATAGCCAATCAATGGTTTGCTAGGACATGGTGGGTTAGAGGTTTGACATGGCAATTTGGGAGGCATGATAAGCAAGTGGTAGGCATTGTAGCATAGGCATAGCAAAAGAGCGAGCATCTAGCAAAGCAAAGATAGAAGTGATTTCGAGGGTATGACCATCTTGCCTGCAAAGTTGTCAGAGTTGACTGGATCCTCGAAAGCAAACTCAACGGGCTCCTCGTTAGTGAACTCGTCTCCCGGCTCTACCCAAAACAAGACAAACAAGCAACAAGGACACAATCAACCACGTGCAAGGCTCACACAACAAGATGCAAACATGGTATGCTATGCGGGATGCGATATGTGATGCATATGCAAGATTTGACAAAGGATGAATGAACCTGGCCTCAACATGGAAATCCAAGTGTGCCACTGGAAAGGTGAGATGATTTCGCTTGAAAACGATATAAAGAACGCCGGAATCGGAGTCACGGTTTGGAAATGGCAAGCAATTCAAATATGGCATTGGTCTGCGATATACAGCAAGTAGCCATCTAAATGCAACAAGATGAACATGCTACAACACTCAAACATGGCAAAAAAATACATGGCAGGAATCCATTCATGATGCTTAACAAAAGATGAACACTGAGCTACGGCCAATTCATCCATTAACAGGTTCAAACAAGCATGGCAAAAATGCAATTGGTAAACAGATCTCAGACTTAGTGAAATTAACACTTGTCTGGAATTTCAGATCAGATAATACACTTTGGAGCATGAAAACTATATGCTACAGGTACTAAACATGGAAAAGTAAAGCATGGCATGGAGCTACTCAAAGATCTTAACAAAAGTCCCTTAGTGACCTTTAGCCAAAAGGGATCAAAAAAATACAATTACAAGCATGTGAACATGGCAAAAACATAATCAGATCACAGACTTAGTGAAAAACTGGAGCATGCAAATCAGATATCGAGTAGGCATGTTAACGAGCTCGATGCACTCACTACAGAGCAAGTCATGACAAACTAAGCATACACCCATCAAGAATACACATTATACAAGCTAGACATGGCAAGAACAATAACATAGCATGCACGGATCAACTACAACATCCTTGGCAAAATCGCTAACAAGTAGACAATCTGCCCAGATTCATGAAATAGCAAAAGTAGAGCTCGATTGACTCAAGCTAGGGTGCTCCATAATTAAAAACAAAGACATGGATGGATAGAGCACTACAAGATTAACAAAACATCCTTACTGATCATCCTCAAAAGAGGTACGGATCACTAGGAAACAACATGAACATAAGGCATATTGAAATAAAACAGACCAAGGACTTAGTGGATTTGCTAAGTCCCTGAAATCAGCATTAACGATTGCACCACTTTGCAAGCTTGTGCTAGTCACCACACACATCACAAAAATACATGGATTGCACCTATGGAAAGATGGCAAAGCATATAACAAAACACATGTAGAGCTCAGGGGCATATCATGCACACAATAATCATGGCAAAAATGACAAATATCTAAATGGAGCAGCAGATCTGACAAATATCTCAAATGACATTCTTCCAACAGCATTTCGGGCATCAAGATGAACTCAAATGAAAATGACGCAATGAGACGAAATGATGTACTCTCTGAGGCGAACATTTTGATATGCTATATGCCCAAAACGGAACTACAGATGTGGAGTTACGATGCGATGAATATAGCAAAATAATTAGGGTTTTTGAGAAAAAAGTCAACCGAGAACTATTCCCAGATCTAGATCCATCCGGGCGCGGATTATGAGGATCGCCGGAAAACTTCGCCGGAACATCAGCTTGTCGTCGGACTTGGAGAGGTTGCTCGCCGGCGCGCGGGAGGAGGCGGTGGCCGGACTTGGGCGGCGCGGGCGGAGGCGCACGACGTCGGGGAAGAAGAGGCAGGCACCGGGGCGGCAAGCGGCTTGGTCGGCGAGGTCGCCGGACGCCGGTCTCGGGCGGCGTGCGCTCCGGCATGGTGGCGCAGCTTGGGGAGAGGCGGCGCGGAGGGCGGCGAACAGGCACGGGCAGCGGCGCGCCTTCGGGCCGGGGAGGGCCCGCGGCGGGTTTGCGGGCCGGTGGCGGGGAGATGCGGCCGGGCCAGTTGGGGCGCGCCACGTGGTGGCGGTGGTGCAAACCGGACGTTGTCCGGCGCCGGCGGACACGTCCGGCGCGCGGAGAGGAGCGGGGCTAGGGTTTGGGGACAAAGGAGATCCGAATTTTCGAGGAGAGACCTATTTATAGACATTGGGGGAGCTAGGAGAGTCCAAATGAGGTGCGGTTTTCGGCCACGCGATTGTGATCGAACGCTCTAGATGATGGAGAGGGTTTTGGTTGGTTTTGGTCCAAAATGGAGGGGTGTTGGGATGCAACACACACGAGGCCTTCTCGGTCCCTCGGTTAACCGTTGGAGCATCAAACGAAGTCCAAATGGTATGAAACTTGACAGGCGGTCTACCGGTAGTAAACCAAGGCCGCTTGGCAAGTTTCGGTCCAATCCAGAAATGTTTAACCCCCACACACGAAAGAAAGGTAGAAATGACCACCGGAGGAGAACGGAGCGCCGGAATGCAAAACGGACAACGGGGAAAATGCTCGAATGCATGAGATGAACACGTATACAAATGCAATGCACATGATGACATGATATGAGATGCATGACAACGACAACAACACTTGGAGACAAAAACCCGAACCCGAGAAAATAAAATAACTTAGCGCCGGAAATGGCAAGAGTTGGATTACATATTAGGTAAAACATATCCGGGGTGTTACAACACTCCACCACTACGAAAGGATCTCGTCCCGAGATCTAGGACTGGAAGAACGCCGGGTATTCAGAACGGAGGTGATCCTCGCGTTCCCAGGTGGCTTCACGGTCGGAATGGTGTGACCACCTGACTTTGAGGATTTTGATTGACTTATTGCGAGTCTTGCGTTCTGTCTCTTCAAGAATAGCAATGGGGTGCTCACGATAAGAGAGATCTTCTTGGAGCTCAATGTCTTGGAAGTTGATGGTGCGGCCCGGAGTCTTGAAGCACTTTCGGAGCTGAGAGACATGGAACACGTCATGCACATTTGCAAAGTTTGAAGGAAGCTCGAGTTGATAGGCGAGATCACCTCTCTTGCTGACGATCTTGAAAGGTCCCACGTATCTAGGGGCAAGCTTCCCTTTGATACCGAAGCGGCGAGTACCTTTCATAGGAGAGACGCGGAGGTAAACATGATCTCCGATCTCAAAAGCCAAATCACGGTGCTTACTATCATAGTACCTCTTTTGGCGGGATTGGGCTGCTTTGAGGTTATCTCGAATGACTTTACACATTTCCTCTGCCTCTGTGATTAAGTCATTACCCAGGAGTTGACATTCGCCGGTTTCAGACTAGTTGAGAGGGGTACGACACTTCCTGCCATACAGAATTTCAAATGGGGCCTTGCCCGAACTTGCTTGAAAACTGTTGTTGTAGGAGAATTCAGCATATGGAAGACAATCCTCCCACTTCATGCCGAAGGAGATCACACAAGCCCTGAGCATATCTTCAAGAATCTGATTGACACGCTCGACTTGATCGCTAGTTTGAGGATGGAAAGCTGTGCTGAAGCGGATGTTGGTGCCCATGGCCTTCTGAAAAGAATCCCAAAACTTGGAGGTAAAGATGCTGCCACGGTATGAAGAGATCACCTATGGAATACCATGCAGAGAGACAATTCGAGAGGTATATAGCTCCGCCAATTGAGCTGCAGTGATAGACACTTTGATAGGCAGAAAGTGAGGCACTTTAGTGAGTTTGTCGATGACAACGAATATAGCATCATTGCCACACTTGGACTTTGGAAACCCCGTCACGAAGTCCATCTCAATGTGGTCAAACTTCCATTCTGGAATGGCAAGAGGTTGTACGAGACCAGCTGGCCTTTGGTGTTCTGCCTTCACTCTTCTGCAGACATCACATTCATTCACGAACTAAGCAATCTCGCGCTTCATTCAGTCCACCAATAAGCCTGCTTGAGGTCCTGATACATCTTCGTGCTCCCAGGGTGGATGGAGAGGAGTGAATTGTGAGCCTCATTCATGATCACTTTACGAAGGTCACCTTTGGGCACAACAATACGATCCTCAAAGAAGAGAGTATCCTTGTCATCAAGGCGGTAGCACTTGTACTTGGGTTGACTCTTGGCAATCCCAATCTTCACCTTCTTCACCATAGCATCAAGAAGCTGGGCTTGGCGAATCTGGTCTTCCAAGGTAGGAGAGACTTGAAGGTTGGCGAGGAAACCTTAAGGAACAACTTGCAGATTAAGCTTGCGGAAAGCTTCACAAAGCTCGGGTTGATAAGGCTTGAGTATCAGACTGTTGCAATAAGCCTTCCTGCTCAATGCGTCAGCAATCACATTGGCCTTGCCTGGAGTATACTCGATACTCGGATTATACTCTTGAATCATTTCGACCCATCGAGTCTGCCTGAGGTTGAGATTAGGCTGAGTGAAGATGTACTTGAGACTCTTGTGGTCAGTGAAAATGTCCACTTTTCTTCCTAATAAGAGATGTCTCCAAGTCAAAAGAGCATGCACAACTGCCGCCAACTCGAGATCATGAGTGGGGTAGTTCTTCTCGTTGGGCTTCAACTGGCGAGAGGTATAATCTACAACTTTCTTCTCTTGCATCAACACTGCACCGAGACCTTGGAGAGAGGCATCACAAAAGACCTCGTATGGTTTGGATTCATCAGGAGGAGTCAGAACTGGAGCAGTGACCAATTTCTCTTTCAAAGTGTTGAAAGCGATGTCACATTCCGGAGACCAAACGTACTTGACGTGCTTCTGGAGAAGATTTGAGAGAGGCTTCGCGATCTTAGAAAAGTTCTCAACGAATCTTCGACAGTAGCTTGCGAGATCGAGGAAGCTACGGAGTTGCTTCACATTCTGAGGTGGTTCCCAATTCACTATTGCAGACACCTTCTCAGGATTCACCGCAATGCCCTTGGCAGAGATGATATGACCAAGATAAAGAACCTCATCGAGCCAAAATTCGCACTTTGAGAACTTGGCGTAGAACTGGTGTTCCCTCAGCTTATCGAGTACCAAACGCAAGTGCTTGGCATGATCTTCCTTGTTCTTCGAAAAGACCAGAATGTCGTCGAGATAGACCAAAACAAAGTTATTGGTGTAGGCGTTGAAGATGAAGTTCATCATGCGAGAGAAAGTCGGAGGAGCGTTGACGAGGCCAAAAGACATGATAGTGTATTCATATGAACCATAGCTTGTCCTGAAAGCTGTCTTGGGAATATCTTGCTCATGGATTCGAATCTGGTGATAACCCATACAGAGATCAAGCTTGGAGAATACTTGGGCGCCTTTGAGTTGTTCGAACAGCTCGTTGATGTTGGGAAGTGGGTATTTGTTCTTCATAGTCTTCTTGTTCAATGGACGGTAGTCAACACAAAGTCGGTCCGTTCCATCCTTCTTCACAAAAGAACACCACAACCCCACGGAGAAGAACTAGGTCGGATGAGACCCATTCACTTTTGAATATCGAGTTGCTTCTTCAGCTCCTTCAACTCTTCAGCTCCGAGCTTGTAAGGACGCTTGCACACTGGTTCCGTGCCAGGCTCAAGATCATTGACGAATTCAACTGGCCGGTGCGGAGGCATTCCTGGAAGCTCTTCTGGAAAGACGTCTTGATATTCGCAAACGACTTGAATTTGCGAGATAGCATCCAGTTCACCCTTCTCATTGAGGGGAAACAGACGGATGGTATCATTATGAGTAGCAAAGACAAATACATCCTCAGACGAATGAGTCAATTGAATCTGCCTGGCAGCACAATCAAGATGCACCTTGTGCTTAGAAAGCCAACCCATTCCGAGAATAAGATCAATATCCGAGTTGCCAAGAACCACCGGAGAAGAAAGAAACTTGTAGTCGCCCAACGTGATAGAGATATCGGGAGCAACCAAACTAGAAGTCAAAAGCTTGCCAGGAGAAACAACTTGCATGACTTTGGGCATGACCTCAGTATCAACATTGTGCTTCGATGCAAAAGGGCATGACAAGAAAGAATGCGATGCACCAGTATCAAAAAGTACTTTTGCAGGAACATCGTTAACAGGAAGGTTACCCATGACGACATCTAACAAGTCCTCTGCCTAAGCTGCATTCATCAAGTTGACCTTGGCGTGCTTGGGGTTATGCTTGACCATAGCTGTACTTGCCGATCTCACAGGAGGAGGAGGAGGGAGACGCCTCTGGTTGAAGCATTTGTTGGCATAGTGGCCCTTCTGTTGGCACTTGTTGCACGTGACCTCTGAAAGGGGACGGTGATACGGAGCACTCGATCTTGGAGCTTGAGACGAAGTCTTGTTCTGAAAGCCAGGGTTGGGTGGGTGGGAAGCTCCACTGCCACCTTTGCTCTTCTGCTGATATGGCTGACGGAACGGAGGAGGAGGAAGCCAATACTTCTACTGCTTGGCCACTTGAGTAGAGGAAGAAGGAGTAGCATCTCTGACTCGCTTCTTGGAAGCATCACACCTCAGTTGAGCAGCCTCTTGCTTCAATGCCATGTTGTAGAATTCATTGTACCTCAAGGGCTCAAAGAGAACAAGAGCTAGCTGGATTTCTTCTCTGAGACCACCCCTGAACTGGTATATCATGCTCTTCTCGTCAGGGACGTCCTGCTTAGCAAAGCGGGCGAGCTTCTGAAACAACTTGTTGTAGTCATAGACAGACAAAGAGCCTTGCTTCAGGTTGCGGAATTCCTCACGCTTGCTTTCAACCACACTCTGAGGAATATGATGAGCTTTGAAATCTTGACGGAATTCATCCCAGGTAATCACACGGCCTCCTCTGAAATCTTTCTACTGCTGGAACCATTCTGCAGCTTGGTCTTTGAGTTGGAAGGAAGCGAACTTGACAAAGTCCTCAGGCCTGACGTTACTACACTCGAAATGCTTGCATAAGTCCACGAGCCAATCGTCAGCATCAGTTGCCTCAACACAATTGCTGAAGGTCTTTGGCTGATTAGCAAGGAACTGGTTGAGTGTAGCAAAGTGATTCTGATTGTTGCCTTTGTTGCCTTGGTTCGCTTGATTGCGCTCTTGAAGAATTTGCATGATCAACTGCGTGTTTGCATTGGTCGTGGCCATCACAGCTTGCCATGCCTCCGGAGGAGGTGGAGGTGGTGGCAGATCCTGATTCTGATTCTGATTGTTGCTCTTAGCGGGAGCCATCCTGAAGAGGGTGACAACCGTTAGCACATTGACAGATAAAATGAAGCTGAATCAAACGGGTTGAAATTGCAACATAAAGTCTTCACATCCGAACATAAGAACGAATGCGTTCCACTTGAAATGGTCACATCTCCATAAATTGAGAAGCCACTTAGAATTTAGGTAGAGGAATAAATCAACAAGGTACGGATCAAGAACGAATACTCGGTAAGAAATCCCAATCTCAAACCAAATATCCGTGGAAGAAGAACTAGATATACAAGAATTCCCACCTATGAAACTCCCGAACCTTTCCGGTTATGCAATCAGGTGTTGGGGATACAGGGGAAGCATAATATCTCACCCAAAACTAGCAATTCCTACATCCAGCTGTATCCATCCTTCAACACATGACCGAGAAAAACTTCGGAAACCATCTACCTCAACCTTTGAAAAGCATCCATTATACAAGTTATGTCAATACTCCCGAACTTCCGCCCCAGTACTGGGTGGCGTCGAGGTTATCTCACCAACGAACCGCATAAAAGAGATTTTTGATGTCGGCGTACTAAACTCAGGTATTCCAGAACTGCAACGATAAAATTGTGACGACAACACCTCGGAGCTCAACTCCCCGGGACACTGCCACAACCCCTAAAGACAGGAGGCACCAAGAACAAAGTTCTCGTCACAAAACCATCGAAACGATTCCAAGATACCCGCGTGATCCTAATTTTTTTAGTGAAATTTGAGAAGATAAGAGTCAAAACTCTACGTCAGGATGCCTTACCAGAGCGATGAGGAGACTGGGGAGTAAAAAGAATTCCTAAACTCTCCGATATATAATTCCTAAATGACTCAAAACATTTTTCTAGACACAACTCGGCCGCTAAAAACGATCAAGCAATGGGGGCTCCTAAGGTCGGGGAAGGCTCTGATACCAACTTGTAACGCCCTCGATGCAGCTATATCTCCTACGTGTCGAGGCACGACTTAGAGGCATAACCACATTGAAAGCAATGTCGCAAGTTAGGCAATCTTCACAACTTCCCATGTAATATAATGATAATAAAAGGGGAGATACATACTTGGCTTACACTCGCCACGTCAATCAAAGTACATAAATAGCATTACATCAATCAAACACTCATGGCCCGACTATGGCGCCAAAATAAAAGATCAACCCAACATGCGACACGGTCCCGATCGCCCCAACTGGGCACCACTACTGATCATCAGGGAAAGACACATAGTAACGGCGTGAGTCCTCGTCGAACTCCCACTTGCGCTCAAGCGCGTCATCTGGAACGGAGTCATCAGGCCCTGCATCTGGTTTGGAAGTAATCTGTGAGCCACGGGGACTCAGCAATCTCACAGCCTCACGATCAAAACTATTTAAGCTTATAGGTAAGGCAAGGTAAAATATGTGGAGCTGCAGCAAGCGACTAGCATATATGGTGGCTAACCTATTCGCAAAAGAGAGCGAGAAGAGAAAGGCAAGGCGCGAACGAGAAACTAGAGAGCAACCTGCAGCAAGCATTACTCCAACATCGTGTTCACTTCCCGGACTCCGCCGAGAAGAGACCATCACGGTAACTCACACAGTTGATTCATTTTAATTAAGTTAAGGTTCAAGTTATCTACAACCGAACATTAACAAATTCCCATCTGCCCATAACCGCGGGCGCGGCCTTCGAAAGTTCAAATCCCTGCAGGGGAGTCCCAACTTAGCCCATGACAAGCTCTAATGGTCAACAAAGGAATATACCTTCTCCCGAGACATTCCAATCAGGCTTGGTATCCCGGTTCTACAAGACACTTCGACAAGTTAAAACAAATCCAGCAACACCGCCCGAATGTGCCGACAAATCCCGATAGGAGCTGCACATATCTCGTTCTCAGGGCACACTCAGATGAGACATCCTACGAGTAAAACCAAACCTCAAGTTGCCCCGAGGTGGCCCCGCAGTCTACTCGGTCGGACCAACACTCAGAGGAGCACTGGCCCGGGGGGGGGGTTAAATAAGATGACCCTCGGGCTCCGGAAACCCAAGGGAAAAAGAGGCTAGGTGGCAAATGGTAAAACCAAGGTTGGGCATTGCTGGAGAAGCTTTAATCAAGGCAAACTATCAAGGGGTTCCCATTATCACCCAACCGCGCAAGGAACGCAAAATCCGGGAACATAACACCGATATGACGGAAACTAGGGCGACAAGAGTGGAACAAAACACTAGGCGAGAGGCCGAGCCTTCCACCCTTTACTAAGTATATAGATGCATTAAGATAACAAGATAATATAATGATATCCCAACAGGTAAATAATGTTCCACCAAGGAACGGTCTCCAATCTTCACCTGCAACTAGCAACGCTATAAGAGGGGCTGAGCAAAGCGGTAACATAGCCAATCAATGGTTTGCTAGAACATGGTGGGTTAGAGGTTTGACATGGCAATTTGGGAGGCATGATAAGCAAGTGGTAGGCATCGTAGCATAGGCATAGCAAAAGAGCGAGCATCTAGCAAAGCAAAGATAGAAGTGATTTCGAGGGTATGATTATCTTGCCTGCAAAGTTGTCAGAGTTGACTGGATCCTCGAAAGCAAACTCAACGGGCTCCTCATTAGTGAACTCGTCTCCCGGCTCTACCCAAAACAAGACAAACAAGCAACAAGGACACAATCAACCACGTGCAAGGCTCACACAACAAGAGGCAAACATGGTATGCTATGCGGGATGCGATATGTGATGCATATGCAAGATTTGAAAAAGGATGAATGAAGATGGCCTCAACTTGGAAATCCAAGTGTGCCACTGGAAAGGTGAGATGATTTCGCTTAAAAACGATATAAAGAACGCCGGAATCGGAGTCACGGTTTGGAAATGGCAAGCAATTCAAATATGGCACCGGTCTGCGATATACAGCAAGTAGCCATCTAAATGCAACAAGATGAACATGCTACAACACTCAAACATGGCAAAAACATACATGGCAGGAATCCATTCATGATGCTTAACAAAAGATGAACACTGAGCTACGGCCAATTCATCCATTAACAGGTTCAAACAAGCATGGCAAAAATGCAATTGGTAAACAGATCTCAGACTTAGTGAAATTAACACTTGTCTGGAATTTCAGATCAGATAGCACACTTTGGAGCATGAAAACTGTATGCTACAGGTACTGAACATGGCAAAGTAAAGCATGGAATGGAGCTACTCAAAGAGTTTAACAAAAGTCCCTTAGTGACCTTTAGCCAAAAGGGATCAGAAAATACAATTACAAGCATGTGAACATGGCAAAAACAAAATCAGATCATAGACTTAGTGAAAAACTGGAGCATGCAAATCAGATATCGAGTAGGCATGTTAACGAGCTCGATGCACTCACTACAGAGCAAGTCATGACAAACTAAGCATACACCCATCAAGAATATACATTATACAAGCTATACATGGCAAGAACAATAACATAGCATGCACGGATCAACTACAACATCCTTGGCAAAATCGCTAACAAGTAGACAATCTGCCCAGATTCATGAAATAGCAAAAGTAGAGCTCGATTGACTCAAGCTAGGGTGCTCCATAATTACAAACAAAGACATGGATAGATAGAGCACTACAAGATTAAGAAAACATCCTTACCGATCATCCTCAAAAGAGGCATGGATCACTAGGAAACAACATGAACATAAGGCATATTGAAATAAAACAGACCAAGGACTTAGTGGATTTGCTAAGTCCCTGAAATCAGCATTAACGATTGCACCACTTTGCAAGCTTGTGCTAGTCACCACACACATCACAAAAATACATGGATTGCACCTATGGAAAGATGGCAAAGCATATAACAAAACACATGTAGAGCTCAGGGGCATATTATGCACACAATAATCATGGCAAAAATGACAAATATCTAAATGGAGCAGCAGATCTGACAAATATCTCAAATGATATTCTTCCAACAGAATTTAGGGCATCAATATGAACTCAAATGAAAATGATGCAATGAGATGAAATGATGTACTCTCTGAGATGAACACTTTGATATGCTATATGCCCAAAACGGAGCTACGGATGTGGAGTTACGATGCGATGAACATAGGAAAATAATTAGGGTTTCTGAGAAGTCAACCGAGAACTATTCCCAGATCTAGATCCAGCCGGGCGCGGATTACGAGGATTGCCGGAAAACTTTGCTGGAATAGTAGCTTGTCGTCGGACTTGGAGAGGTTGCTCACCGGCGCGCGGGAGGAGGCGGTGGCCGGACTTGGGCGGCGTGGGCGGAGGCGCACGGCGTCGGGGAAGAAGAGGCAGGCACCGGGGCGGCAAGCGGCGTGGTCGGCGAGGTCTCTGGACGCCGGTCTCGGGTGGCGCGCGCTCCGGCGCGGTGGCGTAGCTCGGGGAGAGGCGGCGCGGAGGGCGGCGAACAAGCACGGGCGACGGCGCGCCTTCGGGCCGGGCAGGGCCCGCGGCGGGTTTGCGGGCTGGTGGCGGGGAGATGCGGCCGGGCCAGTGGGGGCGCGCCATGTGGCGGTGGTGGTGCAAACCGGATGTTGTCCGGCGCCGGCGGACACGTCCGACGCGTGGAGAGGAGCGGGGCTAGGGTTTGGGGACGAAGGAGATCCGGATTTTCGGGGAGAGACCTATTTATAGACATAGGGGGAGCTAGGAGAGTCCAAATGAGGTGCGGTTTTCGGCCACGCGATCGTGATCGAACGCTCTAGATGATGGAGAGTGTTTTGGTGGGTTTTGAGCCAAAATGGAGGGGTGTTGGGATGCAACACACACGAGGCCTTCTCGGTCCCTTGGTTAACCGTTGGAGCATCAAACGAAGTCCAAATGGTACGAAACTTGACAGGCGGTCTACCAGTAGTAAACCAAGGCCGCTTGGCAAGTTTCGGTCCAATCCGGAAATGTTTAACCCCCACACACGAAATAAAGGTAGAAATGACCACCGGAGGAGAACGGAGCGCCGGAATGCAAAACGGACACGGGGAAAATGCTCGAATGCATGAGATGAACACGTATACAAATGCAATGCACATGATGACATGATATGAGATGCATGACAACGACAACAACACACGGAAACAAAAACCCGAACCCGAGAAAATAAAATAACTTAGCGCCGGAAACGGCAAGAGTTGCATTACATATTAGGTAAAACATATCTGGGGTGTTACATCTTATCGGATTGAGTCGTTAAGGATTTGAGAACACTTGATGTATGACTTGCGTGGGATACCTGTGGTGACAATGGGGTATTCTATTGATCCACTTGATGTATGTTTTGGTGATGAACTTGCGGGTTCCACCCATGAACCTATGCATAGGGGTTGGCACACGTTTTTGTCTTGACTCTCCGGTAGAATCTTTGGGGCACTCTTTGAAGTACTTTGTGTTGGTTTGAATAGATGAATCTGAGATTGTGTGATGCATATCATATAATCATACCCACGGATACTTGAGGTGACATTGGAGTATCTAGGTGACATTAGGGTTTTGGTTGATTTGTGTCTTAAGGTGTTATTCTAGTACGAACTCTATGATAGATTGAACGGAAACAATAGCTTCATGTTATTTTACTACATACTCTTGAATAGATCGATCAGAAAGGATAACTTTGAGGTGGTTTCATACCCTACCATAATCTCTTCGTTTGTTCTCCACTATTAGTGTCTTCGGAGTGACTCTTTGTCTCATGTTGAGGGATAGTTATGTGATCCAATTATGTTATTATTGTTGAGAGAACTTGCACTAGTGAAATTATGAACCCTAGGCCTTGTTTCAACACATTGCAATACCGTTTGTGCTCACTTTTACCATTAGTTACCTTGCTGTTTTTATATTTTCAGATTACAAAAACCTTTATCTGCCATCCATATACCACTTGTATCACCATCTCTTCGCCGAACTAGTGCACCTATACAATTTACCATTGTATTGGGTGTGTTGGGGACACAAGAGACTATTTGTTATTTGGTTGCAGGGTTGCTTGAGAGAGACCATCTTCATCCCACGCCTCCTACGGATTGATAAACCTTAGGTCATCCACTTGAGGGAAATTTGCTACTGTCCTACAAACCTCTGCACTTGGAGGCCCAACAACGTCTACAATAAGAAGGTTGTGTAGTAGACATCACACATGTCCATGGCTAGGAAACTTAACCATCTTTGATTAACAAGCTAGTCAAGTAGAGGCATACTAGGGACACTCTGTTTGTCTATGTATTCACACATGTACTAAGTTTCCGGTTAATACAATTCTAGCATGAATAATAAACATTTATCATGATATAAGGAAATATAAATAACAACTTTATTATTGCCTCTAGGGCATATTTCCTTCAGTCTCCCACTTGCACTAAAGTCAATAATCTAGATTACACAGTAATGATTCTAATACCCATGGAGTCTTGTTGCTGATCATGTTTTGCTCATGAGAGAGGCTTAGTCAATGGGTCTGCAACATTCAGATTCGTATGTATCTTGCAAATATCTATGCCCCCCTCCTTGACTTGACCGCGGATGGAAATGAAGTGTCTCTTGATGTGCTTGGTTCTCTTGTGAAATCTAGATTCCTTTGCCAAGGCAATTGCACCAGTATTGTCACAAAAGATTTTCATTGGACACGATGCACTAGGTATTACACCTAGATCGGATATGAACTCCTTCATCCAGAATCCTTCATTTGCTGCCTCCGAAGCAGCTATGTATTCCGCTTCACACGTAGATCCCGCCACGACGCTCTGCTTAGAACTGCACCAACTGACAGCTCCACCATTCAATAAAAATACTTATCCGGTTTGTGACTTAGAGTCATCTGGATCAGTGTCAAAGCTTGCATCGACGTAACCATTTACGAAAAGCTCTTTGTCACCTCCATAAACGAGAAACATGTCCTTAGTCCTTTTCAGGTATTTCAGGATGTTCTTAACCGCTGTCCAGCGATCCACTCCTGGATTACTTTGGTACCTCCCTGCTAAACTAATAGCAAGGCACACATCAGGTCTGGTACACAACATTGCATACATGATAGAACCTATGGCTGAGGCATAGGGAATGACTTACATTTTCTCTCTATCTTCTGAAGTGGTCGGGCATTGAGTCTGATTCAACTTCACACCTTGTAACACAAGCCAGAACCCTTTCTTTGCTTGATCCATTTTGAACTTCTTCAAAACGTTATCAAGGTATGTGCTTTGTGAAAGTACAATTAAGCGTCTTGATCTATCTCTATAGATCTTGATGCCCAATATATAAGCAGCTTCACTGAAGCCTTTCATTGAAAAATTCTTATTCAAGTATCCTTTTATGCTATTCAGAAATTCAGTATAATTTCCAATCAACAATATGTCATCCACATATAATATCAGAAATGCTACAGATCTCCCACTCACTTTCTTGTAAATATAGGCTTCTCCAAAAGTCGGTATAAAACCATATGCTTTGATCACAATATCAAAGCATATATTCCAACTCCGAGATGCTTGCACCAGTCCATAAATGGATCAGTGGAGCTTGCACACTTTGTTAGCACCTTTTGGATCGACAAAACCTTCTGGTTGCATCATACACAAGTCTTCTTTAAGATAACCATTAAGGAATGCAGTTTTGACATCCATTTGCCAAATTTCATAATCATAAAATGCGGCAATTGCTAACATGGTTCGGACGGACTTAAGTATTGCTATGGCTGAGAATGTCTCATTGTAGTCAACTCCTTGAACTTGTTGAAAACCTTTCGCAACAAGTCGAGCTTTGTAGCCAGTAACATTACCGTCAGTGTCAGTCTTCTTCTTGAAGATCCATTTATTTTCTATGGCTTGCCGATCATTGGGCAAGTCAACCAAAGTCCACACTTTGTTCTCATACATGGATCCAACTCAGATTTTATGGCCTCAAGCCATTTCGCGGAATGTGGGCTCATCATCGCTTCCTCACAGTTTGTAGGTTCGTCATGGTCAAGCAACATGACCTCCAAAACAGGATTACCGTACCACTCTAGTGCAGATCTTACTCTGGTTGACCTACGAGGTTTGGTAGTAACTTGATCAGAAGTTTCATGATCATCATCATTAGCTTCCTCACTAATTGGTGTAGGAAACACTGGAACAGATTTCTGTGATGAACTACTTTCCAATAAGGGAGAAGGTATAGTTACCTCATCAAGTTCTACTTTCCTCCCACTCGCTTGTTTCGAGAGAAACTCCTTCCACTACTGCAGGATGCTGCTAACGCGACACTATGATCAGAGACCCTTCGACAAACTATGTGCGATGCCATAATCGCAAATGGTGTTGTATGAAAACCGTCAGAAATGTGTAAAATGTTTGCGATGACGGATGCATCAAACATGGTTCAGGTTTTAGTTGCGTGTGCGATGAAGGGCATACGGTTCAGTTCAGTGAACTGTTTGCGATGAGGAGGAACAAAAGAACGAGCAACCAGATGGACGTGTGTGCGATACACAACATAC
Source organism: Triticum aestivum (assembly GCF_018294505.1). Taxonomy (NCBI): domain Eukaryota; kingdom Viridiplantae; phylum Streptophyta; class Magnoliopsida; order Poales; family Poaceae; genus Triticum; species Triticum aestivum. Next base: position 303,082,352 of record NC_057806.1, on the reverse strand, counting down.
GGTTCACTCAGATGAACTGTTTGTGATCAGGCAACACAAAATAAATGGTCAGCCAGATCAAAGGTGTGTGCGATATACGGCATGCGGTTCACTCGGATGAACTGTTTGCATTGAGACATGAGAACAGAAATGGTTCAACTTAACAAGATGTGTGTGATACGCGGCAAACAGGTCTGTAATCAGAATTGTGTCTGAAGACCAATAAGAACACATACGGTTGCTGCTAATAAGATGTGTGTGTGTGTGTTGTGCGATGGGATTGCATACAGAACAACAACAACACACACACACACACACTTATAAGGACATGCTTGCATAACCAAATTAAACATCCACTTACATAGGTGGCTACTACAACCATGGCATTTGCACACACCAAAGTAAATTGTTACATGCATAATTACATAGGTGGCTACTACACACATGATATTTCCACACACACCAATAAAGTAAACTATATATTACATGCATGATTAACTAGAATAAACGATCATCTGATCATCATCTACTTCTTGTGACGCTTGCTCTTCTTGTGGCTCGATCCGGGCTCGTCAATTTGGGTCACGAGGCACTTCCTCATGTCAACGATCCGCCTGTGCATCTCGTAGCATGTGTACACGCTCTTGGCCACGAACCTAAGGTGATGTTCATCCAGTTGCCTCATTCAGGCCTTGTGCCAGGATACAGGACTTGTTCTCTGGGCATCCTGCTTCATCTTTTCATAGTAAGGGTCGATGATGGCCGAGGCGAGTTCGACCAGGGAGTCCTGCTTCATGCTGCCCCAGACCCTATAGTGGTGATGAATTTCGACAAGATTCTTGTAGGCCAAGCCCGTAACACTGAGCGCTTTTACATCGTCCTTGGTATCCACCATGGCAAACTTGTAGTCGGTGCTGTTGACAAACCTGTTGAAACGGTCGCAAGGCCCTGTGGCCATGTAGTAGTGGTAGATGAGGACATGATGGCGCATGCACAACTGGGCGACGACAACCTTCTGATCTATGCCGGGACAACCGGCGGTGTACTGGCAGTCAATGCCGACCACCTTGTACTTGTCTCCAACAAGCAACTGCTCAACGCTGTTGATGTAGTCGTCCACCACAGCCAGGTCGATGGTTTACACCACCGAGAGATCCGTCTCCCTCGCCTGGGTCTCCACTCTATGCTCGCCGAACTCCATTAGAGCGCCGCCGGACATCCCCTCTCTATGTGTCGTCGTGGGTGTGCTTGTTGTGTTGTGGGACGCGATCGAAAGGTTGAAGAGACTAAGGTTATAATGGCCGTGGGAATTAAAGGGGGAGCCGGACGGCTAGGAATATCCGCAAGCCCTGATGGCAGTTCTAATTTGCAGCGCGTAAATCCATCATGCTGCATGTAACTGCATCGCGTGGCAACGCGCGTGGCGCAACCGCATGCGTATGGGCCCCCCGACGTGATCATGTGCACGCCCAACTGCTGGCAGAGCGCGTGCGGAGGGACGTGAGCAGAGCGCTCCGCGGTCACCTCAAGGAAAAGATGTCCAATGGTGTGTTGCCATCCTATGATGTCTGAGTAGATTTTCGTTGTCCTATCGGTGGTTGATGAATTGCTTTGATTGATTTAATTTGCTTGTGGTTATGTTGCTGTCCTTTGGTGCCCATCATATGAGCGCGCACGTGGATCACACCATAGGGTTAGTTGTATGTTGATAAGACTATGTATTGGAGGGCAAGAGTGACAGAAGCTTCAACCTAGCATAGAAATTGATGCATACGAGATTGAAGGGGGACCAATATATCTTAATGTTATGGTTGGGTTTTACCTTAATGAACGTTAATAGTTGCGGATGCTTGCTAATAGTTCCAATCATAAGTGCATAGAATTCCAAGTCAGGGACGACATGCTAGTAGTGGCCTCTCCCACATAAAACTTGCTATCGGTCTAGTAAAGTAGTCAATTACTTAGGGACAATTCCACAACTCCTACCACCAATTTTCCACACTCGCTATACTAACTTAATTGTTTCTTTATCTAAACAGCCCCTAGTTTTTCTTTAAGTTCTCTTTATTATCTTGCAAACCTATCCAAAAACACCTACAAAGTACTTCTAGTTTCATACTTGTTTTAGGTAAAGCGAACGTCAAGCGTGCGTAGAGTTGTTCGGTGGTCGATAGAACTTGAGGGAATATTCGTTCTACCTTTAGCTCCTGGTTGGGTTCGACACTCTTACTTATCGAAAACTGCTGCGATTCCCTATACTTGTGGGCTATCAAGACCTTTTTCTGGCGCCGTTGCCGGGGAGCAATAGCGTGGGGTGAATATTCTCGTGTGTGTGTGTGCTTGTTTGCTTTATCACTAAGTAATTTTTATTTGCTATTCTAAGTTGTTCTCTATCTTTAGTTATGGATATGGAACACGAAATACCAAAAAAATTAGGTTTACTTGCTACTCATGGAGATGGGGAACCTCCTAAAACCCTCGATGCTCATTATGTGAAAGATATCATGTACTACTTTGATAATCCTGAGAAAACCCCATTCAATTATATAATGGGAGACACGTTGGATCAACGTGAATACTTTAGGGGTTATCGCTTGATACAAAAAGGGAAACTATTATGGGATCAAATTCATATATTGCATTGCTATGCTCAGCAACTTTGCTTGAGATATGACTATACTTGTTGCTCTAGGATGGAGGCTCCACACCTTCCCTTTTCATGCAAATTTAATGATGATAAAACCTTGGCTTCTTATGCTAATGGTATATATGATTACTATGACGTGGAACAAATAGAAGAATTTGTTGCTTTTATGGGTGCTTATGAAATTGAATCTTTGTTTAAAGAGTGTGAAAATTTTGATGATTAAGTTTATAGACCTGAAAATTTATCTATCCTTAAATATTGCTATGAGAATTATGAATTCAATGCTGATACTGATGCGTTTATTGAGAAAGTCTCCGCTGTCCAAGAAGAGACTAATATTTTGCAGGAGTCTATGGAAGAAGAAATTGATGAAACTGTGAGCTCATTGGATGAAAAAGATGACGAGGAGAGCGAAGAACAAAAGGAGGAAGAGTGGATTAGCTACCCGTGCCCACCTTCTAATGAGAGTAACTCTTCAACTCATACATTGTTTAAATTCCCTTCGTGCTTACCGAAGGATGAATGCTATGATGATTGTCATGATCCCGTTGATTCTCTTGAAATATCCCTTTTTGATGATGCTTGATATGCTTGTGGCCAAGATGCCAATATGAATTATGCTTATGGAGATGAACTTGCTATAGTTCCTTATGTTAAACATGAAATCGTTGCTACTGCACCCACGCATGATAGTCCTATTATCTTTTTGAATTCTCCCAACTACACTGTATCGAAGAAGTTTACCCTTATTAAGGATTATACTGATGGGTTGCATTTTACTATTACACATGATGATTTGAATAGATATAATATGCATGTGCTTGCTGCTCCTACTTGCAATTATTATGAGATAGGAACTATATCTCCACCTCTCTATGTTTCCCACACGATAATATTGCAAGAAACTGCTTATGCTATGTATTGGCCTTTACTTGATGTGCATAAATTGTTCTTGTATGACATGCCGATGCATAGGAAGAGAGTTAAACTTCATCATTACTTGATATATGTTACCTTGTGCTCACTACTAAATCACAAATAATTGTTAACTAAAATTGGCTTTGATATACCTTGGGATCCGGGTGGATCCATTACTTGAGCATTATATGCCTAGCTTAATGGCTTTAAAGAAAGCGCCGCCAGGGAGACAACCCGGAAGTTTTAGAGAGTCATTTATTTCTGTTGTGTGCTTTTATAAAGTTTAGAATAAAAATAATGTGCCAAGGTTTGCCTTTAGGATGTTTACATTGCTTGTTGGTTTGTGTGGTGTAGGACAGAAACTTTGGCTGTAGTGCGCGATTTTACATATTTTACTGGAACGTCAAACGGTTCTGAAACTTCTTGCACTGTATTTCTATACAAATTTTTTATTTTTCATAATTTTGGTAGAATTTTTGGAGTACCATAGGTATGGTGAATGTTCAGATTATTACAGACTGTTCTGTTCTAGACAGATTCTGTTTTTGATGCATAGTTTGCTTGTTTTGATGAAACTATCGATTTATATCAGTGGATTAAGCCATGGAAAAGTTATACTACAGTAGCTATAATTAAAAAACAAAATATGAATTGGTTTGCAACAGTACTTAGAGTATTGATTTGCTTTATTATACTAACGGATCTTACCGAGTTTTCTGTTGAAGTTTTGTGTGGATGAAGTGTTCGATGATCGAGAAGGTCTCGATATGAGAAGAAGGAAGAGAGGCAAGAGCTCAAGCTTGGGTATGTCTTAGGCACCCCAAGTAAATATTCAAGGATACTCAAGCGTCTAAGCTTGGGGATGCCCCGGAAGGCATCCCCTCTTTCTTCAACAAGTATCAGTATGTTTTCGGATTCGTTTCGTTCATGTGATATGTGCAGATCTTGGAGACTCTTTTGCATTTAGTTTTCATTTTTCTTTTATGAACCATGCTGGTATGAGGTAGCCTTGGTTGATATATAGAATTCTCCATGCACTTCACTTATATCTTTTGAGTATGGCTTTATAGAATGCTTCATGTGCTTCACTTATATCATTTGAAGTTTGGATTGCCTGTTTCTCTTTACATCGAAAACCGCCATTTGTAGAATCCTCTTTTGCTTCAATTATATTTGTTAGAGCATGGACATATCTTTTGTATAAAGAATTAAACTCTCTTGCTTCACTTATATCTATTTAGAGAGATGACAGGAACTGGTCATTCACATGGTTAGTCATAAAATCCCACATAAAACTTATAGATCACTGAATATGATATGTTTGATTCCTTGCAATAGTTTTGTGATATAAAGATGGTGATATTAGAGTCATGCTAGTGGGTAGTTGTGGATTAGTAGAAATACTTGTGTTGAGGTTTGTGAATCCCGTAGCATGCACGTATGGTGAACCGTTATGTAATGAAGTCGGAGCATGATTTATTTATTGATTGTCTTTGTTATGAGTGGCGGTCGGGGACGAGCGATGGTCTTTTCCTACCAATCTATCCCCCTAGGGGCATGCATAGTAGTACTTTGCTTCGAGGGCTAATAAACTTTTGCAATAAGTATATGAGTTCTTTATGACTAATGTGAGTCCATGGATTATACACACTCTCACCCTTCCATCATTGCTAGCCTCTTCGGTACCGTGCATTGCCCTTTCTCACCTCGAGAGTTGGTGCAAACTTCAGCGGTGCATCCAAACCCCGTGATATGATACGCTCCGTCACACATAAACCTCCTTATATCTTCCTCAAAACAGCCACCATACCTACCTATCATGGCATTTCCATAGCCATTCCGAGATATATTGCCATGCAACTTCCATCATCATCATATACATGACTTGAGCATTTACTGTCATATTGGTTTGCACGATCGTAAGATAGCTAGCATGATAGTTTCATGGCTTGTCCATTTTTTGATGTCGTTGCTACGCTAGATTATTGCACATCTCGGTACACCGCCGGAGGCATTCATATAGAGTCATATCTTTGTTCTAGTACCGAGTTGTAATATCGATGAGGGAGTCATGGATTAGGGGGTCTCCGGACAGCCGGACTATATCCTTTGGCTGGACTGTTGGACTGTGAAGATACGAGATTGAAGACTTCGTCCCGTGTCCGGATGGGAATCTACTTGGCGTGGAAGGCAAGCTAGGCAATACGGATATGTATATCCCCTCCTTTGTAACCGACCTTGTGTAACCCTAGCACCCTCCAATGTCTATATAAACCGGAGGGTTTTAGTCCGTAGGACAACATACAATCATACCATAGGCTAGCTTCTAGGGTTTAGCCTCTCCGATCTCGTGGTAGATCAACTCTTGTACTACTCATATTATCAAGAATAATCAAGCAGGACGTAGGGTTTTACCTCCATCAAGAGGGCCCGAACCTGGGTAATACATCGTGTCCCCTGCCTCCTGTTACCATCTGCCTTAGACACACAGTTCGGGACCCCCTACCCGAGATCCGCCGGTTTTGACACCGACATTGGTGCTTTCATTGAGAGTTCCTCTGTGTCATCATCATTAGGCTTGATGGCTCCTTCGATCATCGATAGCGATGCAGTCTAGGGTGAGACTTTTCTCCCAGGACAGATCTTTGTGTTCGGCGGCTTCGCACTGTGGGCCAACTTGCTTGGCCATCTGGAGCAGATCGAGAGTTACGCCCCTGGCCACCAGGTCAGGTTTGGAAGCCTAAACTACACGGCCGATATTCGCGGAGACTTGATCTTCGATGGATTCGAACCCCTGCCTAGTGTGCCACACGGTCACGATGAGCATGATTTAGCTCTGCCATCGGACAATGTTCAGGAGATCGCGCCGGTAACCGCTCCGACCCTCAATTCAGAGCTTGTTGCGCCATCCATGGACGGGCAGATAGACCCTGCCACGGAGGCCGCACTCTCGTCGGTGATCGAGTCGAGTATCGACCTTACCCTTCACGGGAGCCGTGATGCTGAACTACCAGATTCTTCCCCGGCCACGGACTCCGGACCGCCTGCGCCCAGGCCTATCGAATCCGACTGGGCGCCGATCATGGAGTTTACCTCCGTGGATATTTTTCAGCACTCGCATTTCGGCGACATAGTGAACTCATTAAGGTCTCTCTTCTTGTCAGGAGAGTCCTGGCCGAACTATGTCCGGCAGGATTGGGATGCGGATGACGAAGAAATTCGCCGCCCACCCACCACCCACTTAGTAGCCATTGTCGACGATTTGATTGACATGCTCGACTTCGACTCCGAAGACATCGACGGCATGGACGACGATGTAGGAGGCGAACAAGAACCACTGCCCACAGGGCACTGGACAGCCACCTCGTCACATGACATATATATGGTGGACACACCCAAAGAAGGCAATGGCGCCAGGACATCGGAGGATGACCCCTCCAAGAAGCAACCCAAGCGCCTACGTCAGCGGCGCCGCTCTAAGTCTCACCAAAGCAAAAGCGGTGATACCGGCACATGAGATAATAGCACTCCGGACAGTGCTGAAGACGACAACAATCCCCTCCAGCAAGATTTAGGGCAGGAGGATGGAGAAGCTAGCTCTCCCGAGAGAGCGGCAAATGGAGAGGCGGAGGATGATAATACATGCCTCCCTCCGAAGACGAGGCAAGCCTCGACGATGACGAATTCGTCGTGCGTGAGGATCCTGTCGAACAAGAGCGCTTCAAACGCCGGCTTATAGCCATGGCAAATAGCCTTAAGAAAAAGCAACAACAGCTTCAAGTTGATCAAGATTTGCTAGCTGATAGATGGACTGAAGTCCTTGTGGCCGAGGAATATAAACTCGAACGCCCCTCCAAGAGTTACCCAAAGCGCAGGTTGCTACCCCGACTGGAGGAGGAAGCACCAAAACCTACATCTCCAGCCTATGACACGGCTGATCGGCCACCTCATGGCCGCGACAAAGAGGCATTCCGGCCAAAAGTTCAGCTCGCACCCCGATGCCATTCAAATAAAAATGTCAAGACATGGGGAAATACGCCAGACCTGCGAGACGTATTGGAGGACAAAGCAAAACACGCAAGATCGATCTACGGATCGCGAGGGCGCGCCACTATGCGAGACGATAACCGTCACGCCGGATACAGTAAAAGTAAGTCCGGCCGGGCCAAACACAGCGGACAAGACTCATTTGAGCTGCGTCGCGATATAGCCCAGTATAGAGGCGCCGCACACCCCCTATGCTTCACAGACGAAGTAATGGATCATCAAATCCCAGAGGGTTTCAAACTTGTAAATATAGAATCATACGACGGCACAACAGATCCTGCGGTATGGATCGAGGACTTCCTCCTTCACATCCACATGGCCCAGGGTGATGATCTAAACGCCATCAAATACCTCCCACTTAAACTCAAAGGACCAGTTCGGCATTAGCTCAACAGCCTGCCAGCATAATCCACTGGCTGTTGGGAAGATCTGGAAGCCGCGTTCCTTTACAACTTCCAGGGCACTTATGTGCAACCACCAGATGCCGATGACTTGAGCCACATAATTCAGCAGCCAGAGGAATCGGCCAGGCAAATCTGGACATGGTTCCTAACAAAGAAAAATCAAATCGTCGACTGTCCGGATGCAGAGGCCCTAGCAACTTTTAAGCACAACATCCGCAATGAGTGGCTCGCCCGACACCTTGGCTAGGAAAAGCCGAAATCTATGGCAGCTCTCACGACACTTATGACCCGCTTTTGCGCGGGAGAAGACAGCTGGCTGGCTCGCAGCAATAATATATCAAAGAACCATGGTACTTTGGATACCAAGGATGGCAATGGCAGGTCACGTCGCAACAAACACAAGCGCCACATTAACAGTGACAATACCGAGGATACGTCAGTCAATGCCGGATTCAGAGGCTCTAAACCCAGTCAGCGGAAAAAGCCATTCAAAAGAAGCACTACTGGCCCGTCCAGTTTGGACCGTATACTCGATCGCTCAGGTCAAATACACGGCACCCCCGACAAGCCAGCCAACCACACCAACAGGGATTGTTGGGTGTTCAAGCAGGCCGGCAAGTTAAATGCCGAAAAAAGATAAGGGGTCACACAGCGATGACAAGGAGGAGCCCCAGCCGCTGAACACCGGAGGACAGAAGAGGTTTCCCCCACAAGTGCGGTCGGTGAACATGATATACGCAACCCACATCCTCAAGAGGGAGCGGAAGCGTGCGTTAACGGACGTATATGTGTTGGAGCCAGTCGCCCCAAAGTTCAACCCATGGTCCTCCTGTCCGATCACCTTCGATCACCGGGACCACCCCACTAGTATCCGTCATGGCGGATTCGCCACACTGGTCCTAGACCCAATCATCGACGGATTTCACCTCACTCGAGTCCTTATGGACGGTGGCAGTAGCCTGAACCTGCTTTATCAGGACACAGTGCGCAAAATGGGTATAGACCCCTCAAGGATCAAACCCACAAAAACGGCCTTCAAAGGCGTCATACCAGGTGTAGAGGCCCATTGCACAGGCTCAGTCACACTAGAAGTGGTCTTCGGATCCCTGGGTAACTTCCGAAGCGAGGAGTTAATCTTTGATATAGTCCCGTTCCGCAGTGGATATCATGCACTGCTCGGGCGAACTGCATTCGTGAGATTCAACGCAGTACCACACTATGCATATGTCAAGATCAAGATGCCAGGACCTCCGGGGGTCATCACAATCAATGGAAACACAGAGCACTCTCTCTGTATGGAGGAGCACACTGCGGCCCTCGCAGCAGAAGCGCAAAGCAGCCCCTTAAGGCACTCCACCAGTTCGACAATTCAAGACCCAGACACCATCAAGCGCGCCCGGAGTAATCGGCAACAAGACCGTCTAGCACGTTCCGAGCTCGCATAACAATGTGGCCCCCACCCCAGTACCAGCCAAACGGCAAAATCCGTGCCATGCGTACATAATTATGCATTAAAAATACCATGGGCACAGGTGGGGAGGGGGCACGACTACGGCACGCCCCAAGACACGGCTCAACCGCACTAGGGGCTTCCCGCTTTGTTATTTTTCTCTTTTTGAAGACTTTAATCTCTGGAAACCCCGTCCGGCAGTACAGTTGCCGGACACACGATGCAACAACCAAGGAGGCAGAAAGCTACGTCACACCACGGAACTCCCAGGTGGTCTTTGACAACGAATGAAATACCTGCTTTAAATACCATTCCTCAGCTTGCCCTTGGAGGGGACATGTCAAATAGTCCTACCTTTTCCTTATCGCACTACTTGTATCATTCTGCTTTAACGCACCTTTTTGAATAAACAATGCATAGCGCTAGACTATTATCGCATTCTCTATTCTTCTTTTTCATATATATATGTATGTTCATTCATGACATCCAGCACCCGTACACTCTGGTACGGCCAATACGCTAGGGGCTTAAGCATACCCCATAATACGACGTGACAAGTCCGAACACTTTTAACAGTGCAACACCCCGAACTTATAGCATTATATGCATCAGCTCCGAATCATGTCTTGGGTCAATAGTTGGGTTTGCCCAGCTCCCATGTTTTGGTACCTTACGTTCCGCTATATCGGCTAAGGTAGCACTGGGAGAACTACTGCGATTGTGCCCCGGTTCAGCTGGGCTAAGCACCTCAACAAAGAAAGCTAAAACTGACTGTCATGATAAGGCGAGAGCTGGTCGCTATTCGAGAGGTTTCGAGTCCCTAAAGACTTATGCCGCTTAGAGCGAGGAGTCGGCTTTGTCCGGCTTAAGGCGTGTATAGCGCCCCGAATTCGGCCTTCCGAATACTAGGGGCTTCGCCAAAATTTAAAATTGTAGAATTCTATGGCTAAGTGAGAGTGATAAAGCATTATAGTCTGGTTGCCTTGTTCGTTGTGCTGAGCACCTCCCTCGAAGGACCCAACAATGGGAAAAAGAGTGCTCAGGTTTATCCCAAACACCCCAGCACTCGTGGCATGGGGGCAGAAGCCGATGACTGGCCATCTCTCAGATCCGATAAACAGCCGCACAGAAGGTAATATTTTAAATTCAAACAAGCGTTGCATAGCGCATATGAACAAGTTTTCATAATACAGGATCACACCAGCAAGTTCATTTAAAAATTACATATTTTGCACACTCGTCCGCCACAAGACGGGCACCCTTCAGGACACCCTCATAATACATTTCCTGGTGGCGATGCTCCTTGCCCTGCGGCGACCCCTCCTTCACCAGCTTCTCAGCGTCCATCTTGGCCCAGTGCACCTTTGCACGGGCAAAAGCCCGGCGGGCACCTTCTATATAGATGGACCACTTGATGACTTCCAGCCGTGGGCAGGCATCCACAAGCCACCTCACCAGGCCGAAGTAGCTGTTGGGAAGGGAGTCGCCAGGCCACATCCGGACTATAAAGCCCTTCATGGCCTGTTCGGCCGCCTTGTGCAGCTCGACCAGTTGTTTCAGCTAGTTGCTCATAGGCATCGGCTGTTCGGTCCCAGTATACTGAGACCAGAACAGCTTCTCCGTCGAGCTTCCCTCCTTGGCCTGGTAAAATTTTGCGGCATCCGACATGCTGCGGGGCAAATCTGTGAATGCTCCTGGAGATCTCCGGACTCGGGTAAGTAACAAGTAATTTACTTTCACATGCTTGCTTTGCATATTGAATGCCTTACCCGCCGCTATCCTCCTCATTGCCTCAATCTCCTGGAGGGCCTTTTGGGCTTTGGCCTTGGCATGCTTTGTGCTCTCGAGGGCCGCGGCAAGCTTGGACCCTCGCATCTTCGAGTCAAGCTCCAAAGCCCCGTGCTTCTTCACGAGAGCCTGGAGCTCTTGCTGCACCTCGCCCACCCGTGCCTCTTGTTTCTCCCGCTCGGTGCGCTCCTTGGCCGCTTTGTCTTCAGCCTCGGACAGAGCTTGCTTCAGGGTCGCCACTTCGGTCGTGGCCCCTGGCACATTCATGATGATCCTGTCATTTCGCAACCACATTTGCTTTTATATATATAGACAAGGTATTACTTACCTTTGTTCTCCTCGAGCTGCCTCTTGGCAAGGCTGAGCTCTTTCTTGGACCCCTCGAGGTCCTGCTTTAGTGCGGCGCCTCCGCAGTCAGTGCGGCAGAGGTCAGCAGCGAAGCCTGCATACGCATACAGACATACTTATATTAGACTCCTGCATATATTATTTGATCCTCTATTCGGCTTTTCTTTGTGAACACCAAACAGAGCATCAGGGGCTACTGTCTATGCGGTAATATTTTTCCTATATTTTAAATACTTACCTCAAAGCCTGTTAGAAGGCTGGCACAGGCTTCAGTCAGTCCGCTCTTGGCGGACTGAAACTTCTTGATCACCGCACTCATAATAGTGCGGTGCTCTTCGTCGATGGAAGCGCCACGAAGCACTCCCAGTAGGTTGTCCGGTGCCTCTAGATGGACAGAGGTCACCAGCACGGGCGTCTTGCCCCTTTTGGAAGGGGCTGCCGCCCCAAGTCCGGAACCACTGGAGGTTCCGGCGCGGTGTTCGGCTGAAAGCCGAACTTGGAGCCCCCAGGAGCCTTGCTCCCTTTGCTCCTGGAGTCTGGAAGGTCGCCTTGAGGCGCCTCCGGGACTGTCTCCCCCCGGCTCAGTGCCCCCTGAGACAGCACCTCAGCATTGTCCGTAGGGCAAGGAGAGGTGGTGGTGGGAAGTGTATCACTATCCCTGTCCGATGAGTCCAAGGAACCGTCCGACGATGATACATCGATACGGGCTTGGGGCGGACTGCATAATCATATTCGACGTTAGGAGCAGCAGTGTGACAAATGTATGCTATGAGTTACTCTGGTATCCGAATACTTACGACTTCGCCAGGGGCTTGGCCCTGAGCAGCCACTCGTCTTCACCGTCGGTGGCGGTGGTGGAACAGTCCGGAAGGAGAGTTCTTCCCTTCTTGGACCCTTCGGCCTCCCCGGTTGGGGCGGCCTTCCTTTTCTTGTCTCCCCCGGCTGGAGGGGGAGAATCTTCATCTTCCTTCTCCTTGTTTTCACGGGAGGAGAGTGTGTCGGTGTTATCGGACGATGAGTCAGATACCACCTGGTGCCGGGAACTCTTTCGGGTTCCCTTGGCCTTCTTCTTGGTCTTCTCCGGCACCTCATAAGGAGCCGGAGTCCGCATCTCCGTCAGGAGAGCGCCCGCAGTGTCTTCGGGCAGAGGGGCCGGACAGTCAATCTGCTCCGATGCCTCCATAGTCCTGTCAAAGGCCTGGGAGCCCAGACCCCGCACATGGTTAAGCTATGGGAAATAAATATCCTACCAGATGTACAGAACTTACCGGATTCGCAGGGCGCTTCCCGCTTACCCCGCAGTCCTCGGTGAGAGAGGGAGGGACCTCGGCGCCCTTGAACAGCACCCTCCAGACGTCTTTGTGCGTCGTGTCGAAGAGCTCGCTTAGAGTCTGGTGTGGGGCCGGGTCGAACTCCCATAAGTTGAAATCCCGTTGTTGACACGGGAGGATCCGGCGGAAGAGCATGACCTGGACTATGTTGACAAGCTTAAGTTTCTTGCTTGTCATGTTTCAGATACACTTCTGGAGTCCGTCCAGCTCCACCGATGAACCCCAGGACAGGCCCTTCTCCTTCCAGGAAGTGAGTCGCGTGGGGATTCCGGATCGAAACTCAGGGGGTCGCCACCCAGTTGGTGTCGCGCGGCTCGGTGATGTAGAACCACCCCGATTGCCACCCCTTTATGGTCTCCACGAAGGAGCCCTCGAGCCATATAACGTTGGGCATTTTGCCCACCATGGCTCTGCTACATTCCGCTTGTTGGCCGCCCACCACCTTTGGCTTGATATTGAAGGTCTTCAGCCACATGCCGAAGTGGGGCCGGATGCGGAGGAAAGCCTCACACACGACGATGAACGCCGAGATGTTGAGGATGAAATTCAGGGCCAGATCATGAAAGTCCAGCCCGTAGTAGAACATGAGGCCGTGGACGAATGGATGGAGGGGAAACCCCAATCCACGGACGAAATGGGGGAGGAAAACCACCCTTTCGTGAGGTTCCGGGGTAGGGACGATCTGCCCCGCGTCTGGCAGCCGGTGCGCGATATCCGCGGCTAAGTATCCAGCTCCACGTAACTTTTTGATGTGCCCCTCCGTGACGGAGGAGGCCATCCACTTGCCTCCCACTCTGGACATGTTTGGAGAAACTTGAGGAGGAGGATGCGGACTTGGGCGCTGGAGCTCGAGTGCACGAGAATGGATGAGCAAGGAGGAAGAAGGCGTGGGTAGAAAAACATGAGATCTTATCCCTTTATAAGGGCAGACTAAATTATGTGCCCCCACTTGCCTGGTAAAACTCGCTTATCCCCTAAGCGCCATAATTGATGGCGCGGTTGGGTTACCCGCGTCCGTATTGATGAGAATCCCGTAATAAGGGGAACAAGATCTCTGCTTTGACGAGACGTGTCAAGAAACTGCCTCGCGTTATGTGTGGGGGCTGGTTAAAGAAAAACGGTTCAAATAATTACCGGGCCATGGCGTGATATCATGCTGCCAAAACATGTCAGCAGATTAGATTGGTGGAAATATTATTCTCTCTACGGTGGTATGTGGAACTTATTTTGCAGGGTCGGACACTATCCTTGTATTCAAATTCTTCTGTGGTGTATTCGGAGGAGGAACCCGCCTTGCAATGCCGAAGACAAACTGCGCGCCGGACTCGTCATCATTGAAGCCTGGTTCAGGGGCTACTGAGGGAGTCCTGGATTAGGGGGTCTCCGGACAGCCAGACTATATCCTTTGTCCGGACTGTTGGACTATGAAGATACGAGATTGAAGACTTCGTCCCGTGTCCGGATGGGACTCTATTTGGCATGGAAGGCAAGCTAGGCAATACGGATATGTATATCTCCTCCTTTTTAACCGACCTTGTGTAACCCTAGCCCCCTCTGGTGTCTATATAAACCGGAGGTTTTAGTCCGTAGGACAACATACAATCATACCATAGGCTAGCTTCTAGGGTTTAGCCTCTCCGATCTCGTGGTAGATCAACTTTTGTACTACTCATATTATCAAGAATAAATCAAGCAGGACGTAGGGTTTTACCTCCATCAAGAGGGCCCGAACCTGGGTAAAACATCGTGTCCCCTGCCTCCTGTTACCATCCGCCTTAGACACACAGTTCGGGACCCCCTACCCGAGATCCGCCGGTTTTGACACCGACAATCGAGTTGTAAGTAAATAAAAGTGTGATGATCATCATTATTAGAGCATTGCCCCAAGAAAAAAAGGAGAGAGGCCAAAGAAGCCTAAATAAAAAAGGGGGCCAAAGAAGCCCATTCAAAAAAAAGAAAAAGAAAAAGGGGCAATATTACTATCCTTTTACCACACTTGTGCTTCAAAGTAGCACCATGTTCTTCATATAGAGAGTCTCTTGAATTATCACTTTCATATACTAGTGGGAATTTTCATTATAGGACTTGGCTTGTATATTCCGATGATGGGCTTCCTCAAATGCCCGAGGTCTTCATGAGCAAGCAAGTTGGATGCACACCCACTTAGTTTCAGTTTGAGCTTTCATACACTTATAGATCTAGTGCATCCATTGCATGGCAATCCCTACTCCTCGCATTGACATTAATTGATGGGCATCTCCATAGCCCATTGATTAGCCGCATCGATGTGAGACTTTCTCCCTTTTTTGTCTTCTCCACATAACCCCCATCATCATATTCTATTCCACCTATAGTGCTATATCCATGGCTTGCGCTCATGTACTGCGTGAGGGTTGAAAAAGCTGAAGCGTGTTAAAAAGTATGAACCAATTGCTCGGCTTGTCATTGCGGTTGTGCGTGATGTGAATATTTTGTGTGGTGAAGATGGAGCATAGCCAGACTATATGATTTTGTAGCGATAACTTTCTTTGGCCATGTTATTTTGAAAAGACATGATTGCTTTATTAGTAGGCTTGAAGTATTATTGTTTTTATGTCAAATGATAGACTATTGCTTTGAATCACTCGTATCTTAATATTCATGCCATGATTAGATATGTGATCAAGATTATGCTAGGTAGCATTCCACATCGAAAATTATCTTTTTGGGACAATTGCATTTTTACCCCTAGTTGGTTCCTACCCATGGGTTTTGCCCTTACTTTTCGAGCTTGCTCAGTTTTGCCCTTACTTTTTCCATCGAGGCCCCTCGAATGCCCTTTGACCGTTTGACCAAAACTTTGAAAATTCATAACTAATTCATACGAACTTGGAAAAATGCAAATTAGATATCAAAATGTTCAGATAAACATTACCTTTATGGGCATATCATTTGCATTCAGGACAAAAGCATCATTTAAAATACCCGAGGTAATTAATGTTATTAACATTATTAAAAATAAATAGGTATAAAGAATATATTTTTCATGAATAAAAATTACATGCAAATGTAGGTGATGTTTTCTAAACATCCTGATAACTTATTTGGATTTTTCTGAGTTTATATCAACTTGTTATGAATGTTCTAACGACTTTGACCATTATTTGGAAACTTCATAACAAGTTGATACGAACTCAGGAAAATGCAAATAAGGTATCAGGATGTTCAAAAAACATCACCTACATTTGCATATAATTTTTATTCACGAAAAAAATATTGTTTATACCTATTTATTTTTAATAATGTTAATAATATTAATTACCTCTGGTAGTTTAAACGATGCTTTTGTCCTGAATGCAAATGATATGCCCATAAAGGTAATGTGTATCTAAACATTTTGATATCTTATTTGCATTTTTCTGAGTTCATATGAATTAGTTATGAATTTTCAAAGTTTTGGTCAAATGGTCCAAGGGCATTCGAGGGACCTCGATGGAAAAAGTAAGGGCAAAACTGAGCAAGCTCGAAAAGTAAGGGCAAAACCCATGGGTAGGAACCAACTAGGGGTAAAAATGCAATTTTCCCTATCTTTTTTATCATTTACCTACTCCAAGACGAGCAGGAATTAAGCTTGGGGATGCTGACACGTCTCCGTCGTATCTATAATTTTTGATTGTTCCATGCCAATATTATTCAACTTTCATATACTTTTCGCAACTTTTTATACTATTTTTGGGGACTAACATATTGATCTAGTGCCCAGTGCCAGTTCCTGTTTGTTGCATGTTTTTGTTTCGCAGAAAATCCATATCAAATGGAGTACAAACGGGATAAAAACGGACAGAGATTATTTTTGGAATATATGTGAAATATGAGGAGAAAATCAATGTGAGATGGTGCCCGAGGGAGCCACGAGGCAGGGGGCGCGCCCCTGACCCTCGTGGGCCCATCGTAAGGTGGTTAATGCTCTTCTTCGGCCGCAAGAAAGCTAATTTTCAGAAAAAAAATCGGAGCGAAGGTTTCAATCCAATCGGAGTTATGGATCTCCGGATATATAAGAAACGGTGAAAGGGAAGAATCTGAGAACGCAGAAACAGAGAGAGACAGATCCAATCTCAGAGGGGCTCTTGCCCCTCCCATTCCATGGAGGCCAAGGACCAGAGGGGAAACCCTTCCCATCTAAGGAGGAGGTCAAGGAAGAAGAAGAGGAAGAAGGGGCCCCTCTCCCCTTCTCTTCTGGTGGTGCGGGAACGCTGACGTGGCCATCATCATCACCGCGATCTTCACCAACACCTCCGCCATCTTCACCAACATCTCCATCACCTTCCGCCCTCTATCTACAGCGGTCCGCTCTCCCGCAACCCACTGTACCCTCTACTTGAACATGGTTTTTTTGAGGAATTGGGACAGTGGGAGATGCTCCCACTGTCATATATATTATAAATTGCACACAATTTACAAAGCTGTAGTTACATCATGTACAAGTTTCATCCCATCTACTTTGTAGTGGGATTTAAACTGACTTAAAGGGAATCAAAAAGTAAGAAGATAAACTCTTTCTTATTATCTTTAACCCTATATTGAAGGAGACTAAAATCTTCCTTGAATCTGCTCAGCCAAGAGTGGTAGGATGGATTTATGTCTCTGAAAAGTTTATTGTTCCTTTCTTTCCAAATACTCCAGGATGCTTGAAGGATGATCTCCATGAACAAAGGTCTGCCCCAAATGATTTTAGCTTGTTCTAACCAGGACAATCGAGTGGCTTGGTCTCAAGGGTCTAGACCAAAGGTTACCCAGCAATTCCTGCTAAATGGGCAAGTGAGGATCATGTGATCAATGTCTTCTTCTTTTTGGCCACAAAGCAGGCAGTTGAGGTTGGTACCAACGTTATAATGCCTTCTTTTCAACATGTTTCTTGTGTTCAATCTATCAGACATCATGAGCCACCCAATGACCTTGATCTTAGCACTGACTTTGATTTCCATAGCCATTGATAGGCCTTATGTGCCTTCATATCCCTAAAGTAGAATTTGTAGTATTTGCTGGCTGAAAATTCTCTTCCTCTCCAAGGATAAGTCCAGATATCTTTTGCATTTTGGCTATTGTCTAGTGTAATGTGTGTCACCAAGTTTTGTATATCTTGAAGTTCTCCCAGGGCTTGTGTAGAGAGTGGCAGAAAGAATGCTTCTTCCAAGGAGTTTATGGTCAAGAAATCTTTGACTGAGCAGTCTTCATTTCTGATATAAGAAAATGCCCTAGGACGTGTGTCAGCTAGTACTTCTTCCAACCACAGGTCTTTCCACATTAGTACATTGTCCCCACATCTCATGTCCACCTTTGAAATCCCTCTAAAAAGGGAGTTAGCTTGAGGATGTCCCTCCACCAGAATGACCCACATGAGTCAGATGCATGTGGGATTTTATTGGTATAGTAGGTGGTCCAAAACAGTTCCACCCAGGGAAGGTCATGGCAATTGTAGAACTTGTGTAAATATTTAAGTAGGAGAGAATCACTTTGTATCTTGAGATTTATGATTCCCAGCCCCCCACTCTTCTTTGGTCTGCACACTCTATCCCATGCAGCCAGTGAGTTGCATTTTTCACCTTGTTCTGTCTTCTTTGTCCAGAGGCATCTCCTTCTTAGTTTATCCAACAGTTCTAAGATTTTAGGTGGGAATCTCAGAGTGCATAGGGCAAATATTGTGAGTGAGGTGATGACCGTGTTTAGTAAGGACGATTTGGAGCCATAAGACATCAGGGATAAAGTAGATGTGAGCCTTCTTTCCATGTTACAGAAATAGGCATTAGATCCTGGACCGAAGGTTTGGTCGTCCCAAGGGGTAATCCAAGGTATGTGAATGGCATCTTTCCAATAGTACATCCAAAGAGTTGGGCTATTTCTGTACTTAATACCTCATCACAATTAATTGGTACCAATGTTGATTTATGGAAGTTTATTTTGAGACCAATTGAAGTGGCATAGTCAGTGAGAATATTTTTCATTGTTTGTGCTTGATCAGGGCATGCTGGCATAATGATAATAGTGTCATCAGCATATTGGATGGCCGGGTAATCAATTTGGTTTTGTCTAGGGAAGGGTAACTGGAGCAATCCATGTCTGAAGGCATCATTAATGGCTGCTTGCAAGAGATCAGCAGCCAGCACAAAAATAAGAGGAGAGAGTGGATCACCCTATCAAACACCACTTTTACAGATGAATTGTGTGCCCGGTACACCATTGAGGAGAACAGAGGATTTGCCAGTAGAAAATAAAGATTTAATCCATTGAAGCCATTTATCATTGAATCCCATATGTTTCATTATTTCTAACATTGCATCATGTTCAATGGTGTCAAATGCCTTGGCAAAGTCTAATTTGAGGAGCACAACCTTATTCTGGGAGTTCTGGCATTGGTGTATGTATTCGAAGGCCCAAGCGAGGCAGTCTTGGATTGCTCCGCCCTTAATGAAACTGTACTGATTCCTGTGTATAATCTTCAGAATAATCTTTTGTAGACGATTGGCAAGTAGCTTTGTAATCACTTTGAGACAACAGTTTAGGAGTGTAATATGTCTGTAGTCATTTACTGAAGCCGGAGAGGGAATTTTAGGGATCAGGGTAATATATCCTTCATTGATACTTTCCAGGTTTAAGGTACCAGCATGGAATTGATCACATAGTTTGTAGAAGTCCTCCTTGATAATATGCCAGCAGGTTTTGAGAAATATGCCTGTGAAACCATTAGGTCCTGGAGCTCGGTCTGCAGGCATTTCTTTGATGACATTGTCAATTTCCTCTCTGGAGAATGGAAGTGTTAATTGGTCGAGGTCATTCCTTTTTTTGATAATATTTGCGAGGTTGAATTTCATTTGAAAAGCTCCTGAAGTTCCCAATCTCTATTTGAAACTTTGGTAGAGTAAAGCTTCTTTTCCAATGTGGTCTTCAACAATAGTGTCATTATCCAACTTAAGAGAGGTAATAGTATTCCTTCGATACCTCTCGGATGCCATTGCTTTGAAAAAATTTGGGTCCTCATCACCAAACTTAGCCCATCTTATGGTACATCTCTTCCTCTAGTATTGTTTTTGGTAATCTAATAGATGGAGTAGATGATTTTTGAGAATTCTTCTGAAGTTCCTCTCTGGGGTTGTAAGAAGTCTTTTATTTTCCAATGAGTCCAATTCAGCGAGTGTGATATTAGAGTTAGCTATGGCAGTAGTAAGTTTGGAAATGTACTTGCTCCATCTTTTGAGCTCATATCTGAGTGTTTTGAATTTCTTGGAGACAATAGTGGCATAGTTGTCTGAGTGTACAGTTTTGTTCCAAGAAGAAGCTACCAAATCCATGAAACCAGGGTGTTGGATCCAATAGGACTCAAACCTAAAAAGATTACTTCTAGGGATATCTGTTTCAATGGATATCACACAAGGTATGTGGTCTGAGACTGGTTTAGAGAGTGGTTTTACAATGGTGTTGGGGTATGATGTGGTCCAGTGAGTTGAAGTGAAAAACCAATCTAACTGTTCAAGTAAGGGATCATCCTGCATGTTACTCCAAGTAAAAGTTCTTCCTTTTAGAGGAAGTTCAATCAGGCCATGTGTACGGATGAAATCATTGAAAGTGATCATATCATTAATGTTTCCACCAGGTTTATTTCTATTAGTGGGGCTGCGGATGTAATTGAAATCTCCCACTAGAAGCCAGTCTTCATTGTTGGGTATATTAAGGTTAAGTAACCAGTTTCTGTAGTCAATTCGGGCATCACCTTAGCAAGGACCATATATGTTAACCAAGGTCCACATTTGGGCAGAGTGGGTGGATTTAAAGTGAATTACTAGGGCAAATTCTTCTTCAATCAACACTGTGCCAGTAAAGATAGCACTATTCTAGATAGTTACAATACCACCTGATGCACCCCTTGAAGGGATGAAAGCAAACTTGTCAAAGCGTTTGGGGCAACAGGACTTAATATAAGAATTATCAAAGGCAGACTTTTTAGATTCCTGCAAACACACGACTGCGCAGCCACTGGTAGCAATAGCATTTGATAAAGCCAAAAGTTTAGGGTCTGAGTTCATGCCCCAAATATTCCAACACAAAACATTCCAGTTCGAAAGCTAGGCCATAAAAGCAAGGAAATAAAACTTAAATTAAGTGGAAGAGGAAGAAGGGCCAGCCCCCTTCTCTGCCAAGAGCAGTTCTTCAGTTACTTCCTCCGGTGGCACAACACATTTCTGCACAACAATGTTCTGGATTTGATCAACTGTCATGGGAGGTGGTATTTCACCCTCTTCAAACTGATCTTCAGTGATCTCGGTAATGACCACCGTAGATACTGCATTTGGGATGACTCTGGGTTTCACCTTGGAAGATTTTGCCCTGTTGTCAGTAAGTGCAGGCACCTTAAAACCATCATACTTATTGGAGCGAGAGCTTCCACACACACTAGCAACAGATACTGGAGCTTTATTCTTACCACGTTTGCCTTGGGCCCCCACCCTTGAAAACCAGCCTGTACTTTAGTTATGTTCCCTGTAGCAGAATCTGCAGAAGCTTCAGAGAAAGCCACAGACTGAACCTCAATTATATCTCCTGCAACAATATCTTCAGAAACTCCAGTCTGAACTTCAGTTGTGTCACCTGCAACAGTGTCTTCAGAAATTTCAGAGAAAGCCGCAGCATGATTATCTATAGGGAGTGTAACTGTATGGTTATCCTCAGGAAGAGCCTGCATTTCCTCTCTGTCAATAGGGCAAAGCTGGACAGGAGAAGTGACTGTACCATCAGCTTCACCCTGTAAGAAGTGACCTGAACTGCACCTTCAAAATCAGAGAGGGACAGATGAATATCCAGACTAGTTGGCCTCATGCCATATCCATGTGCCCAAGGGCCAATAGTGGCAAGAGCTGGCATAATGGTTCTTGAGAGAAAATTGGTGATGGCACATATGACAGAGGTTCAGCGATTAACATCCCAGTCATGAACTCATTGCCATCAACAAAACTAATGTTCATACCAGCATTAGTGACAGAAATATTGAACTGAATCTGTGGGGTCTGTACCTCCTCTCTGGGAATTAATAGTTCATTGTGCTGTTCTGAGGGAGCAGCAGTGTTAGGCAAGGTGAGAGAGCCATTCCTTTGCAGGGCCTATAGGATACTAGCTGGTACAAGCACTAAAGCATCAGAGTCAGAGTTTGTGGTGAAACTACTATAGGAGATGGAACCATTCCAAGCTGCATAAGGGCTGTCTTGCAGATTGTTGCTTGGTAGGATACCATCCTGAACTTGCAGACCCTCATTGGCCAACCACTCTTGGAAATTGTATAGTGCAGGTGGTGCAGGTGGGGGGGGGGGAAGCTGGCCATTCACCCCATTGAGGATGGATTTTGATGTCAGCCTGGTCTGCAACATTTTCTCCCACATCTTCTGCAACATTGTTGCCATCACCTTGTTGCTCCATCCAATTATTAAGTTGCATTTGGTAAAGCTATTCAGCATTGAGTCCTTACCCATAGAGAGGGTGAGGGATGCCATCTGCAGGTGGTGGATCTTCTCCAGCAGGAGGAACTTCAGGCAGATGGGCATTCCAATCTGAACTTCTCAGCATTGTTACACAGACTGTCCAGCACCTGCGATTTCCACCTAGCTGGCGGATCACTAAACTTTTTGGCACCAGCCTTAGGTGAATGACTTTGGCACGGATGAGAACAAGCTTTCTGTCACCCCTCGGGTTGTGCCAGTGTGTCAGACTACCAAACCATCTACAGATCTATGCAGGTAATGATATGTTTGGTAATCTTGTGGAAATCCAATGTATAGAATCCAAACATCAAGCCCAAAAGTAGTGAGCCTCATATTGAGTGCCTCATCATGCGGAACAAAAGAAACTACAGTGTTTACACCCCTTCTTCCTCAGCATCAATCTCAAAGGTAGTACCCACCACATTGTCCCGCATCAGCGGGCTGGGAAATCCATATATAGCAATGCCTAGTGGGTGATCATCTATTTCAGTCGGAGCAAAGTTGGATTCATGCAGCAAACCAGTGATTACCTGCCTCAGAGCAGCCTTATGGTGGAGTAGGACATGGTGGTTCACTTCGGCAATGGCCAGGAAGTCGTGGTTGAGGGGAGGGACCGGGTGCACCGCCATGTCGCTGCGAACAATCCGATCAGCCGGCCCGAGCTCGATGGTCATCCCCGTAGGGATGTAGGGGACGACATTGACGGGGTAGTTCGCCATTGTTGCAAGAGGAGGAGCTCTGAAGGAAGGCAGAGGGAGGGGAGTGGAATGCGTAGCGGCATCGGTAATTGTTTTAGGCTTCCATATTAGTCTCTGCGCCTCTCTTCCCTTCCAACAAGAATGCGCCAGGTGTCCATACCGGCCGCATATACTGCATGGGACGGTTGTAAATTCATCTTCTTTTTTATTGCGATCAAGGTAGGTAATCAATGAGCTATGGCAAGTGGATATCTGATTTTGATGTGACGTTGAGTTGATAACACAGGAGGCGTCAGACTGTTTTGCTATATGCCCTCGCTTAGGAATACAATCCTGACCTTATATTTTTTTTCTAAAATTGCATCAACTGTAGAGGGACGCCCCTTGGAAAGCTCTTTGGGTTGCCACCACAGATAGGTACAATCCATATTTCCACAATCATTAGGTAAGTGACCTAATAGGTGGCAATAATGGCAAAATAATTTGGAAGGGCAGAAATCCGAGAAATGATCCACAGAGGTTAAATAATGCAAGAAAATCTTTTCTTTAAACTAGTTGTGCTGGTCTCAGAAGGCAAACGGGCCGTATTAGGCATAGTGGGAATTACCTGGGCCGTCTGATTTTCCATAGCCTGTCTTGTACAGTTATGGCCAAGGTGGCCTAATTGTTTGCACTGCGAGCAAATGTTGGCCTTTTTACAAATGAATTCTGCAGACGGGACCGAGTCCAGGGCCTAAATTTTTGCTATTTGCGGGTCGTCATATCCTGCCTGTCAGAAATCCATAATGTGTAAGAGGATAAAAGTTGGAATGGAATCCCAATAAGAGGACCGATAATTATTTCCAATAAATGTTGATTGATTCTCTTGATTATCAACAGTAAATGCTGAATGGAAGTTGCCAAAACGGATAAAATTGTTGTCTTTGTTGTGTATGGAAATGTCCGATTGGAAACTACCAAAAATAACATTGTCGGTATGAACCATAGTATTATCCATTTGAATGTTTGAATCATGTTCAATCACAACACTCGAATGAGGAATAGAGAGACCAAATTTTGCAAACTCCTTGGCAGAATTATTATGTTGAAGATCATCACTAGGTGTAAAGTGAAACTTTGTTTTGATAGCCAAAGGAGAACGTAAAACCACCTCAGTAAGTTCTTGATGTGAATGCCACTTTTGATCATGTTGAGCGTTGAACCAAGCATTGTGTCGATAGAGGTTGAAATGACAAACAAAATCAGGCCAAACATGGTCCTTAAGACCATAGATGAAATGACCAACTTTATTTGAGGCCACAGAGAAATGGTAATGTCTACCAGCAAGATGTTTGACCTTGAAACCCAGAGAGGATCCACAAATGCAATATTGTAGAGCAAGACCCACCGAATCAACCGAAAGGGGGAAGGAGGCAGAGGAGAAAGCCACCACTAGGAAAAACTCCGTTGCATCTCCAATGGGGGAGAAATGAACAATAGTACCAAATCCTTTGTGCACCTGAGTCTCCATCGCTTGGCCAAGGGAGAAATCCCAATGTAGAAGACCCTCCATTGATCTAGATTATAGTTCGCCATTGTTGGAGGGAGAGGGGTGAGGTGGGAGGGGTGGGAGAGGAGCCATCATTGACATCGTTCTATCTCATCATATCACTAAGCATTTTCTACTTGAACATGGTGCTTTATGCTTCATATTATTATCCAATGATGTGTTGCCATCCTATGATGTCTGAGTAGATTTTCGTTGTCCTATCGGTGGTTGATGAATTGCTTTGATTGATTTAATTTGCTTGTGGTTATGTTGCTATCCTTTGGTGCCCATCATATGAGTGCGCGTGTGGATCACACCACAGGGTTAGTTGTATGTTGATAGGACTATGTATTGGAGGGCAAGAGTGACAGAAGCTTCAACCTAGCATAGAAATTGATGCATTCGGGATTGAAGGGGGGCCAATATATCTTAATGCTATGGTTGGGTTTATCTTAATGACCTTAGTAGTTGTGGATGCTTGCTAATAGTTCCAACCATAAGTGCATAGAATTCCAAGTCAGGGATGACATGCTAGTAGTGGCCTCTCCCACATAAAAGTTGCTATAGGTCTAGTAAAGTAGTCAATTACTTAGGGACAATTCCACAACTCCTACCACCACGTTTCCACACTCATTATACTAACTTTATTGTTTCTTTATCTAAACAGCCCCTAGTTTTTATTTAAGTTCTCTTTATTATCTTTCAAACCTATCCAAAAACACCTACAAAGTACTTCTAGTTTCATACTTGTTTTAGGTAAAGCGAACGTCAAGCGTGCGTAGAGTTGTATCGGTGGTCGATAGAACTTGAGGGAATATTTGTTCTACCTTTAGCTCCTCGTTGGGTTCGACACTCTTACTTATCGAAAACTGTTGC
This sequence comes from Triticum aestivum, assembly GCF_018294505.1. Taxonomy (NCBI): domain Eukaryota; kingdom Viridiplantae; phylum Streptophyta; class Magnoliopsida; order Poales; family Poaceae; genus Triticum; species Triticum aestivum. The sequence continues at coordinate 303,056,835 of NC_057806.1, read as the reverse complement.
GATCCCCTATACTTGTGGGTTATCAACATCAAGCACGAATCAGATTAGAGTTGCGTGTGCGATACGTGACAGACAGTTGATCCATTAGACCTGTTTGTGATGGAATAAGCCATGTGTGTTGCGGGAAAACACTTGCTGGTGTATAATCTTAAATTTAACCAAAAAAGTATTAATGCGTGTTACAAAAATGTTATAGCTGGAAACTATGTTCAAATACGACTCCAACGATATAATCTATGGCGACATGCATTTGTATTTTATTAGTTAATAAATCCTACTTATAAACCAGGACGGGGGTATAGTAGGTAATTAAATCACAAACATTTTTTATTAACTGTATGTGTACGTGTCCTCTCGTCCTCCTCACGCACGTCTTGTCACCCCGTTTCCGCAGATGGCTTACAGCGCAAGCTTGCGCAGCGCGCATCGGCGTTCTTTTGGCCAAACGGTGGCGTCAATGAATCATCGGTGAGCCCGTTCCCACGCAACCTCCTGGGTTCCCGCGCAAGCTTCCCGCCCAGCTCGGTGAAATCGCACAAAATCCCAATGCTTACCGGCCTGCTATAAAAACCCTCACGGCCGGCGAGTCCTGCGTCGCATTTTCCCCTCCCTCCCTGTAGCTTATCTTGTCTGCTTCTTCCACAATCACCAATGGCACCGGTCCGTCGTCATCGCTCAGCCACTCCGCCATCATCAGAGGACAGCTCCAGCCGGGAGGCTACACCGCGGTGGCGGCGCAGTCCTCGACGTAGTGTAGTGCGTGTGGCGTCCCTGTTGGGTGTGCGTGGAACACACACAACACGCTCCGTCGGCACTGCCCGCCGGTAGCTGTTGCTGGCCGCCGTTGCCGCCACACCACCGTTGAAAGCCAGGGCCATCTTCCGCTGCGCCGCCGTGGCCCGAAGGCGGGAGGTGGCCGTCGTGGACGCCACCCCACTGCCGGCCACCGTGGCTATCACCCGCTCTGCCACCACGGCCCGAAGGCAGGAGGTGGTGGTCATGGCCGCCACCCCATCGTCGGCCGCCGGGATCATCACCCGCTCCGCCACCGCCACCCGAAGGAGGGGGCCGAGGTGGAGGCCCGCATGTGCGTCAGCGACCTTACGCGCTACATCAAGTTCATGCGGAAAAAGGAGGAGCGCCTCGTCGAGCACGCAAAGAGCCTTACCGCAGCCGTGGCCGCGGCACGCGCCGATGCATAGGCGAGGAATCAGGAGATCTATGAGCAGTCCGGCCGCTTCGAGAGGGATCGTCTGGAGCGGCAGTGTGCGTTCAAGCTGGCGAGCGTCGCTGAATGTGCAGCAGTGGCAGGCACCGTATTGCATTTGTCCAGCTCGTCGGTAGGCTCCTCCTCCTCCTCTGCCTCTTACTGAGTGCGCTCGGCAGAGGAGAGGCTGCCGGAAGTACCACAAAGCCCCTCTGTGGTAGTAGTAGTATTTAGGGGCTATTTTGTTCAGTTCATCTAACTATAGATGTGTGGTTGAACTGTACAATGTACTTAAAATTAGCTAGTATATATAGTTGAACTAGCTATTTCAGTACGTGGTTGGCAACAATTGGGGAGAAGTTTGGTCGGTTCATCTGTCGAGTTGAACTGATTGTATAAATTAAGAACGACTGCTTAATGCATGAATGAAATCTATGCTTAATTACTGAATTTTAGTTGCAAAAATTACACAGTGCTAATGATTTCTAGCTGCATATTTTACAAATCGTAGTGTAACAAGGATTAACAAATGGCAACGTTACTAGATCAACAAATGTAAATCTTTCCAGTTTGAGAAATGGCAACATACCCAATATGACAGATGCAAATCTACCATATTGTTTGTACGTGGTTGCACACGGGTCATCCAGAACAACCATTTGCGTTGAAGGGATTCACAAATCCTGCGCTGCTCTCACTTTGCATATGGGTGTTCTATCTAAATCGTTTGCGATCAAGAGCTGCAGAAATCCTGCTCGGCACATTTTCTCTTGGCTTCCTCGGAAGCTGTCGGTTTGCATACGGGTGTTCTAACTAAAACATTTGCGATGAGTGTTTTATATTTAAAAAGCAAATTAAACTGCGGCTTGGGCACCATTAATGGAGAGGACACGAGCAAGGCGGGCGGCCATGGAAATCAAAGGGCTCGCTTCCCAGTGAGCCTGTGCACTCGAGGACAGCTTGCACGCCTCTCGGCCAGCCTGTGCACCGGACGACGCTCGCACGCCTCCCGTTCAGTCAAGGTCAAGCAGCTGTCCACACGACACCTCCTACAGCCATTAAAACTAAGACACATGGCGTCACATGAATGGTTAACATAATTTTGAATTTACTAGAATTTAAAAACCAGACATCTCAATATTTTGCCGGCAATCGACGGTGCCCCGGTGTTTAAAATTCATGTCCATTTCTTGCATGGGACCTAAGAATGCACCCAAGGACACAGATTTGATTTTTCAACCAATTTATATGCACTGGAGCATGTGCATGTAGTTTAAATTTGAATTATGCACATAAAATGCATTAAAAACTCAGTTAATGCATAAAAATGTCCAAACGAACCCCGAAAATCACAAAAATTCACACAACACTCCTGTTGTTCTATGTTGACAGGAGAAAATTTTTTGAAAGCAATAAGAGGCAATGGATATCGTTTTGTCCCCAAAGGTGGGACGTTCCCTACCGAAAACCATCATGCTTGTTGTGAGAAGCTCCGGTTTGTGAGAAGCATATACCCAAACCTGCCCCAAATGGGACAAAATTTGTACCATGACATGTTGATGCCGCTCCATGATAGCATGCCAAGTTTCATGAATTTCAGACGAGTTTTAGATTTACTAGAATTTAAAAACCAGGCATCTCAATGTTTTGCCGACAATCAACAGTGCCCCAGTTTGAAATTCATTCCCATTTCTTGCATGGGATCTAAGCATGCACCCAAGGACACATATTTGATTTTTTTCAACCAATTTATATGCACTGAAGCATGTCCGTGTAGTTCAAATTTGAATTATGCACATAAAATGCATCGAAAACTCAGTTAATGCATAAAATGTCCAAACGAACCCCAAAAAATCACAAAAATTCACACAACACTACTGTTGTTCTATGTTGACATGAGAAAAAAATTTGAAAGCAATAGGAGGCAATGGATATCGTTTCGTCCCCAAAGGTGGGACGTTCCCTACCGAAAACCATCATGCTTGTTGTGAGAAGCTCCGGTTTGTGAGAAGCATATACCCAAACCTGCCCCAAATGGGACAAAATTTGTACCACGGCATGTTGATGCCGCTCCATGATAGCATGCCAAGTTTTATGAATTTCAGATGAGTTTTGGATTACAAGAATTTAAAAACCAAGCATCTTAATGTTTTACCGGCAATCAATGTTGCCCCGGTGTTTGAAATTCATTCCCATTTCTTGCATGGGACCTAAGCATGCACCCAAGGACACAGATTTGATATTTCAACCAATTTATATGCATTGGAGCATGTGCATGTAGTTCAAATTTGAATTATGCACATAAATGCATTGAAAACTCAGTTAATGCATAAAAGTGTCCAAACGAACACCGAAAAATCACAAAAATTCACACAACACTCCTATTGTTCTATGTTGACACTCGATTTTTTTTGAAAGTAATAAGAGGCAACGGATATCGTTTCGTCCCCAAAGGTGGCATGTTCCCTACCAAAACCATCATGCTTGTTGTGAGAAGCTCTGGTTTGTGAGAAGCTTATACCCAAACCTGCCCCAAATGGGACAAAATTTATACCATGACATGTTGATGCCGCTACATGATAGCATGCCAAGTTTCATAAATTTCAGACGAGTTTTGGATTTACTAGAATTTAAAAACCAGGCATGTCAATGTTTGCAGTCGAGTGACGGTGGCAGGGTGTTTGAAATTCATTCCCATATCTTGCATAGGACCTAAGCATGCAACCAAGGACACATATTTGATTTTTCAATAAGTTTATATGCACTGGAGCATGTGCATGTAGTTCAAATTTGAATTATGCGCATAAAATGCCTAGAAAACCTAGTTAATGTATAAAAATGTACAAACAAACCCTGACTCATTCCAATTTTTTTGACAACCCACCTATAGTTGCATGTTCACTGCAGATATAAGTTCTAACAATTCAAACACCATCCTTTGTAGTTGTGACCCCATTACGTAATTCAAATGATCAAGACGATAAATCAAGTAGATCGCACACAGTTTATTATCACCAACCGTGTGAGATGCAGCACAAAATATCTTGGAGCACTGTCGGTGTATAATACGTCCATGGCTTACGAGAGAAGGTGCATCGGCTACAGTCCACAGCGCGCTAGTTTTGAATAAGGGACCGTGTCCGATGACACTTTGCGCGCCCGTTTTTTGGCAGAAGCGATTCCAAATTTTCGGCTTCCGCGGAAATAACTACCTCCCCGCCCGTCCCCCTTACCAGAAGCCACATTTCCCCTCTTTCCGCCTTCCTTTCCAAGTTAAAACATTCACTCCTTGCTTGCAGCGCCGCCGCCTCCTCGCCGGCGACCCTCCTTCACGCTCCTCGGCCTCGCCCATCCAGGCAGGTAATCCACACCCGACCCCCATCCTCCTCCTCCTTCCACATCCCACATGCCCCTACCACCGGTGCGAGCGCGACACCTTCCATGCAAATCACCGACCCCTCCACCAAATAAGCGCTGGCCTAAGCCATGGTGCATGCAGTATAGCCCGGACCTCAAGGAGCATTTGGCAGCGGAGAAGCAGATCGTGGCCGCACGCACGGATGAGGTCGCGATGGCTGCCATTCGTGCCGACCCCAGATCTTGAAGGAGCACCTTTCCATTTGCTAGCTACGCCGGTTATGCATGCTCGGTTTACCCGTTGCGTGTGCTGCTCCTGCCTTTCCTTCACAAATTCTAGTGAATTATGCTATCTAATTTTACCATGCAATATGTTGCTCTAGTGTATATGTTCTATATGTTGTGCAGTGTGGTGCTCACTTATTAACTATTTTGTTAATTAGTTGTCGTCTTCAGTTAACTATTTGGTTCAATTCTGCAAATGTGATGTTCAATTCTTCAGGCTGCAATTTTGTATTGTCTTCCATGTGAGAAATAAATCGAATTTATCTTCACAAAATTGTGGGTGCATTCTGTTATTGTATACCATGTGAGGAATAAATTGAATTTGGCTATAGTAAATACATGAGAAACAAATACAATTGCTACAATTGGCTGTAGTTAACTGTTTGGTTAACTGTCTGATCTTCTATTAGGAGTATGTTATATTGTGCAATATGGTGCTCAGTTAATGTTTGGTTCATTTGTTGTGGTGTTTAGTTAACTGCTTGGTTCAATGTTATATTGTGCAATGTGGTGCTCAATTAATGTTTGGTTCATTTGTTGTGGTGTTTAGTTAACTGCTTGGTTCAATTCTGCAATGCGATGTCCAATTGTCGTGGGTAGAATTTTGTATTGTTGTGCATGTGAGGAATAAATCGAATTTAGCTGCACTTAATGCATGCGAAACATATACAAGTGTTATATTTCCTAGTTCTTAATCATGCTTGGTTTGTATAAATGGGCTTCCCCTGTGGCTTGAATTAATCTGATGAATCTGCAATGTGATTATTTTTCATCAACATATTTTACTGATAGCATGCGGACCCTTACTTAACCTGATGACTAACTACCTTATATGTGTTGCAGGGAAACAATGGGAAGCACTGAGGTTTACAATCGAGGTTAGCACGTGCATGGTCCGTTGTCTAATAGCACATTATTGTGCAATTGCATGAACCATTCTAATATTTAGGTTTTTAACAATTTGGTCTTGCACATGTAGGTCCTGCTGTCAGAGGTTTTGACCCACTGTTCGACCCTTTTTGCATATGGGGAAATGAGTTGTCCATGAATATCAGTCAAGTCAAGAAACTCTGAAAGATTGTTAGGATAAAGAAATTAGCGACAAAAAACAACAAGATCTTTGTTTGCACAATGAAGAAGACATCCGTTCACTACAGGATGGTACTAACTATTATACCTTGCCTTTTTTTATTCCTTTGCCCCATTTCCAATATAGAGAAGATATTTATGCACATCCTTGTTTTCAGGCCTTTCTAAAGTAGTTCACTGATGATTACTTCTCAAACCACCTGTATGGTCAGGAGGCGAGGAAGGTATTCATACAACACCAACGGTTCAATATTGAAGTGTTCCTGAAGAGGACGAAGGATGGACGGTCTATCATCCACAGGCATTGGCCTAAAGTTACAAAGACCTTCAACATCAATGAAGGCTCAATATTCGCCTTCTGCTTCGGCAGTTTCCCAGATGAGATACATCTGTCTATGTACCGTCTATGATGCTAATTTCGAAAGATTATAGATGTTGCATGTGAAACTTGGTCCTGGTGTAGTTGTGTAATGGGGTGGCTGAGTTCTGAAGCTATATGATGTTGTACTCTGATGTATTTCAACTATGAAAATGAAATATATTATGTGGGTAATATGAACTGTCAATTAGATTAATAAATGGATTATGAATAATCGAATAATTAGCTTGCTAATTGGGTTTTGCTATTGCAAACTGTTGTTAAAAAATACAGTGGGCGATGACCTCAGGCAACGCACGCAGTTTCTAGGAATAAACCGTGTTGGATCAATGAACAATCACACACGACTTTCTCTTGAAAACTGTTTGCATTAGGCCACCTTGCGCAAACGTTTACCACATGAAAACTGTGTGTGATGGATAGCCTTTACCACACAGTTTCTTCCACGGACCATGTGTGATATATTCAATAACGCAAGCGATTTAACGGGAAAAATTGTGTGTGATGTACCTGCGAATGGAAATGTTTTCCTTCGAGCGACTATGTGAGATGTACATACGAACGGAAACGCTTAGCGGGGACTGACTGTTTGAGATGCACTTGCAACCAGAAACAATTTCGTCATATAATTGTATTTTTTAGCTCTACTGTACATATTTCCGTATTTGAGCGCTCGCCGGTCGCACACGACCTCATTTTGCCGAACGTGTGTGCCAGGAGGGCATATCCCCGATGGTTTATGGGTCGTGTGGGAAGGACCCCCTATCGCCCAAACTCACTTGGCGACGATTCCAGACACCGTCATGGAAAGGGGTTTTAAACCGTTTGTTTAGGAGCTTGTTCTGTTAGTGTTCTCTAGAAAGGATCCATTCTTAGCAACAAATATCTTGCCTTCAGATCTGTGACAGAAGGTGTACCCAACAGTCTCCTTTGGGTATCCTATGAAGACACATTTCTCCTATTTGGGTTCGAGCTTATTAGGTTGAAGCTTTTTTACATAAGCATCACAACCCCAAACTTTAAGAAACGACAACTTGGGTTTCTTGGCAAACCACAGTTCATATGGTGTCATCTAAATGGATTTTGATGGTGCCCTATTGAACGTGAATTCAGACGTCTCTAAAGCATAACCCTAAAACGATAGTGGTAAATCAGTAAGAGACATCATAGATCGCACCATATCTAATAAAGTGCGGTTACGACGTTTGGACACACCATTACGCTGTGGTGTTCCAGGTGGCGTGATTTGCGAAACTATTCTGCATTGTTTCAAATGAAGACCAAACTCATAAATCAAATATTCACATCCACGATCAGATCGTAGAAACTTAATTTTCTTGTTACGATGATTTTCCAGTTCACTCTGAAATTCTTTGAACATTTCAAATGTTTCAGACTTATGTTTCATCAAGTAGATATACCCATATTTGCTCAAATCATCTATGAAGGTTAGAAAATAACTATACCCGCCACGAGCATCAACACTCATCTGACCGCATACATCAGTATGTATTATTTCCAATAAGTCTGTTGCTCGTTCCATTGTTCCAGAGAACGGAGTTTTAGTCATCTTGCCCACGAGGCATGGTTCACAAGCATCAAGTGATTCATAATCAAGTGATTCCAAAAGCCCCAAAACGTGGAGTTTCTTCATGCGCTTTACACCAATATGACCTAAACGGCAGTGCCACAAATAAGTTGCACTATCATTATTAAACTTATATCTTTTAGCTTCAATACTATGAATATGTGTATCACTACTATTATTCTTTGATAAAAATAGAACAACCATTATTCTTTGATTTAAATAAATAACCGTCTCGCATCAAACAAGATCCGTATATAATGTTCATGCTTAACGCTAGTACCAAACAACAATTATTCAGGTCTAAAACTAATCCCGAAGGTAGATGTAGAGGTAGTGTGCCGACCGCGATCACATCGACTTTGGAACCATTTCCCACGTGCATTGTCACCTCATCCTTAGCCAATCTTTGCTTAATCCCTAGCCCTTGTTTCGAGTTGCAAATATTAGCAATAGAACCAGTATTGAATACCCAAGAGCTACTGCGAGTGTTAGTAAGGTACACATCAATAACATGTATATCAAATATACCTTTCACTTTGCCATCCTTCTTATCCGCCAAATACTTGGGGCAGTTCCGCTTCCAGTGACTAGTCCCTTTGCAGTAGAAGCACTCAGTCTCAGGCTTAGGTCCAGACTTGGGCTTCTTCACTTGAGCAGCAACTTGCTTGCCATTCTTCTTGAAGTTCCCCTTCTTCCTTTTGCCCTTCTTCTTGAAACTAGTGGTCTTGTTGACCATCAACACTTGATGCTCCTTCTTGATTTCTACCTCTGCAACCTTTAGCATTGCAAAGAGCTCGGGAATTGTCTTATCCATCCCTTGCATATTATAGTTCATCATGAAGCTTTTGTAGCTTCATGGAAGTGATTGAAGAACTCTGTCAATGACACTATCATCAGGAAGATTAACTCCCAGTTGAGTCAAGTGGTTGTGGTACCCAGACATTCTGATTATATGTTCATTGACAGAACTATTCTCCTCCATCTTGCAGCTATAGAACCTGTTGGAGACTTCATATCTCTCAATTCGGGCATTTGCTTGAAATATTAACTTCAACTCCTGGAACATCTCATATGCTCCATGACGTTCAAAACGTCTTTGAAGTCCAGATTCTAAGCCATAAAGCATGGCACACTGAACTATCGAGTAGTCATCATCTTTGCTCTGCCCGACGTTCATAACATCTGGTGTTGCTCCTGCAGCGGGCCTTGCACCTAGCGGTGCTTCCAGGACGTAATTCTTCTGTGTAACAATGAGGACAATCCTCAAGTTACGGACCCAATCCGTGTAGTTTCTAGCATCATCTTTCAACTTAGCTTTCTCTAGGAACGCATTAAAATTCGAAGGAACAGTAGCACGGGTCATTTATCTACAACAACATAGATATGAAAAATACTATCAGGTACTAAGTTCATGATAAATTAAAGTTCAATTAATCATATTACTTAAGAACTCCCACTTAGATAGACATCCCTCTAATCATCTAAGTGATCACGTGATCCATATCAACTAAACCATGTCTGATCATCACGTGAGATGGAGTAATTTTCAATGGTGAACATCACTATGTTGATCATATCTACTATATGATCCATGCTCGACCTTTCGGTCTCAGTGTTCTGAGGCCATATCTGCATTTGCTAGGCTCGTCAAGTTTAATCTGAATATTCTACTTGTGCAAAACTGGCTTGCACCCGTTGTATGTGAACGTAGAGCTTATCACACCCGATCATCACGTGGTGTCTCGGCATGACGAACTGTAGCAATGGTGCATACTCAGGGAGAACACTTATACCTTGAAATTTAGTGAGAGATCATCTTATAATGCTACCGTCGTACTAAGAAAAATAAGATGCATAAAGGATAAACATCACATGCAATCAATATAAGTGATATGATATGGCCATCATCATCTTGTGCCTTTGATCTCCATCTCCGAAGCACCGTCATGATCACCATCGTCACCGACTTGACACCTTGATCTCCATAGTAGCATCGTTGTTGTCTCGCCAACTATTGTTTCTACGACTATCGCTACCGCTTAGTGATAAAGTAAAGCAATTACATGGCGATTGCATTTCATACAATAAAGCGAAAACTATATGGCTCCTGCCAGTTGCCGATAACTGTGTTACAAAACATGATCATCTCATACAACAATTTATATAATCACGTCTTGACCATATCACATCACAACATACCCTGCAAAAAAAAGTTAGACGTCCTCTACTTTGTTGTTGCAAGTTTTACGTGGCTGCTACGGGCTTAGCAAGAACCGTTCTTACCTACGCATCAAAACCACAATGATTTTTTGTCAAGTGTGATGGTTTAACCTTCAACAAGGACCGGCCGTAGTCACACTTGATTCAACTAAAGCCGGAGAAATAGACACCCACTTGCCCCCTGTGTGCGAAGCACGTCGGTAGAACTAGTCTCATGAATGCGGTCATGTAATGTCGGTCTAGGCCACTTCATCCAACAATACCGCTGAATCAAAGTATGACATGCTGGTAAGACATATGACTATTATCGCCCACAACTCTTTGTGTTCTACTCGTGCATATAACATCTACGCATAGACCCGACTTGGATGCCACTGTTGGGGAACGCAGTATTTCAAAAAACTTCCTACGATCACGCAAGATCTATCTAGGAGATGCATATCAATGAGAGGTGAGAGTGTGTCTACGTACCCTCGTAGACCGAAAGCGGAAGCGTTAAGTAATGCAGTTGATGTAGTCGAACGTCTTCGCGATTCAACCGATCAAGTACCAAACGCACGGCACCTCTGCGATTTGCACATGTTCGGCTCGGTGACATCCCTCGTACTCTTGATCTAGCTGAGGCTGAGGGTGAGTTCTGTCAGCACAACGGCGTGTTGACAGCGATGATGAAGTTACCGACGCAGGGCTTCGCCTAAGCACTACGACAATATGACCGAGGTGGGAAACTGTGGAGGGGGGCACCGCACACGGCTAAAGATCAACTTGTGTGTCTATGGGGTGCCCCCTCCCCCGTATATAAAGGAGGGGGGAGTATGGCCGGCCTCAAGGGGCGCGCCCAAGGGGGGGATTCCTACTCCTAGTAGGAGTAGGTTTTCCCCCTTTCGTTGTCCAAGTAGGAGAAGAAGGAAGAGGAAGAGAGAGAGAAGGAAAGGGCGCCCCAAACCCTAACCCAATTTGGATTGGTCTTGGGGGGTGCGCGCCTCCTCTCTTCCACTAGGGCCCATGAAGGCCCATTAACCCCCCGGGGGGTTCCGGTAACCCCCCGGTACTCCGGAAAATGCCCGAACTTATCTGAAACCTTTCCGGAGTCCAAACATAACCTTCCAATATATCAATCTTTATGTCTCGACCACTTTGAGACTCCTCATCATAATACATATATCTCATTCGGGACACCAAACAATCTTTGGTACATCAAATCACATAACTCATAATACATATCGTCATCGAACGTTAAGCGTGCGGACCCTACGGGTTCGAGAACTATGTAGACATGATCGAGACTCATCTCCGGTCAATAACCAATAGCGGAACCTGGATGCTCATATTGGTTCCTACATATTCTACGAAGATCTTTATCGGTCAAGCCGCATAACAACATACTTTGTTCTCTTTGTCCTTGGTATGTTACTTGCCTGAGATTCGATCGTCAGTATCATTATACCTAGTTCAATCTCGTCACTGGCAAGTCTCTTTACTCGTTCTGTAATGCACCATCCCGTGACTAACTCATTAGTCACATTTCTTGCAAGGCTCATAGTGATGTGTGATACGTCTCCAACGTATCTATAATTTTTTATTGTTCCATGCTATTATATTATCTGTTTTGGATGTTTAATGGGCTTTAATATGCACTTTTATATTATTTTTGGGACTAACCTATTAACCGGAGGCCCAGTGCCAGTTTCTGTTTTTGCCTATTTCAGTGTTTCGCAGAAAAGGAATATCAAATGGAATCCAAACGGAACGAAACCTTTGCAAGGATCTTTCTTGGAACAAATGGCATCCAGGAGACTTGGAGTGGAAGTCAAAGACACAACGAGGCGGCCACGAGGTAGGAGGACGCGCCCAGGGGGGGTAGGAGCGCCCCCACCATCATGGGCCCTTCGTAGCTCCACCCACGTACTTCTTTCACTTATATATATACTCTTATACCCTAAAAACATCCAGGGGAGCCACACAACCACTTTTCCACCGATGCAACCTTCTGTACCCGTGAGATCCCATTTGGGTACCTTTTTCGGCGATCTGACGGAGGGGGAATCGATCACGGAGGGTTCTACATCAACACCATAGCCTCTCCGATGATGTGTGATTTACCACAGACCTTCGGGTCCATAGTAATTAGCTAGATGGCTTCTTCTCTCTCTTTGGTTCTCAATACAAAGTTCCCCTCGATGTTCTTGGAGATCTATTCGATGTAATATTCTTTTGCGGTGTGTTTGCCGAGATCCGATGAATTGTGGGTTTATGATCAAGTTTATCTGTGCACAATATTTGGTTCTTCTCTGAATTCTTATATGCATGATTTGATATCTTTGCAAGTCTCTTCGAATTATCGGTTTAGTTTGGCCTACTAGATTGATCTTTCTTGCAATGGGAGAAGTGGTTAGCTTTGAGTTCAATCTTGCGGTGTCCTTTCCCAGTGACAGTAGGGGCAGCGAGGCACATATTGTATTGTTGCCATCGAGGATAAAAAGATGGGGTTTATATCATATTGCTTGAGTTTATCCCTCTACATCATGTCATCTTGCCTAAAGCATTACTCTGTTCTTATGAACTTAATACTGTAGATGCATGTTGGATAGCGGTCTATGTGTGGAGTAATAGTAGTAGATGCAGAATCGTTTCGGTCTACTTAACACGGACGTGATGCCTATGTTCATGATCATGCCTAGATATTCTCATAACTATGCGCTTTTCTATCAATTGCTCGACAATAATTTGTTCACCCACCGTAATACATGCTATCATGAGAGAAGCCACTAGTGAAACCTATGGCCCCTGAGTCTATTTTATATCATATAAGTTTCCGATCTACAATTCTAGTTTACTATTTATTTTATTTTGCAATCTTTACTTTTCAATCTATAAAACAAAAATACCAAAAATATTTATCTTATTATCATTATCAGATCTCACTTTTGCAAGTGGCCGTGAAGGGATTGACAACCCCTTTATCGCGTTGGTTGCAAGGTTCTTGATTGTTTGTGCAGGTACTAGGTGACTTGCGTGTTATCTCCTACTGGATTGATACCTTGGTTCTCAAAAACTGAGGGAAATACTTACGCTATGTTGCTGCATCGCCCTTTCATCTTCAAAGGAAAACCAACACATGCTCAAGAGGTAGCAAGAAGGATTTCTGGCGTCGTTGCCGGGGAGATCTACGCTCAAGTCAAGACATACCAAGTACCCATCACAAACTCTTCTCCCTCACATTACATTATTTGCCATTTTCCTCTCGTTTTCCTCTCCCCCACTTCACCTTTGCCGTTTTATTCGCCCCTTTTTCCGTTCTCCTCTTTTCGCTTGCCTCTTGTGTGTCCGTGTGTTAGATCGTTTGTTTTGTCTTCATGGCGAACCCTCCATCTCTTCTTTTGTCTCCCGATTTTGAAGTTCTTCACTTCAAACAAAGACAAGGAGAAAACTTAAAAGATGCTTGGTACAGGATGATAGAGTCCTATTGTAATTGCACTATAGGGGGAGATTTCAAGATTTTACTTTGCAATTTTTATGTTGGTCTAACCATGTCCCATAGACAACTCTTGGATTTGCCGCTAAAGGGAGTTTTATTGATGTTGGTCCCAGTATTGCGTATGAGATTATATAGGGAATAATAGGAGTACTACCCCCACAAAATGGACTCCATCATACTCAAGAAGGAACCCAATTTTTTGAGAAAATATGCGAAGTAACTAAATTTTTGCAAAAATCTCTTGAGCCTCTTAAAAATGTTAGTGGGAACCTTCACCGCATAAATATGATGATCACTCTTTGCAATAAGCGGTTGGATGCTCTAGATCTAAAGATCTCCGAGTATGAAGGGAAACGTAAGGAACCTCCCGGATCTGAGCATAACCCTATTAAAAAGATAAATACCAAAGATGACAATACTTAGATATATTCTTGCTTTTATGCCTAGCTAGGGGCGTTAAACGATAGCGCTTGTTGGGAGGCAACCCAATTTTATTTTTGTTATTTACTTTTGTTCCTGTTTAGTAATAAATAAATCATCTATCCTCTTTTATGATTGTGTTTTTTATGTTTTAATTAGTGTTTGTGCCAAGTAAAGCCTTTAGGATCTTCTTGGGTGATTGTTGTTTGATCTTGCTGATAAAAAACAGAAAGTATGTGCTCACTAGAATAATTTTTATTTTTTACCAGAGAGCGATAGAATATCAGTTCCAACTGCAGTATATCAATATACAAATTATTTAGGTAGTCCTAATTTTTCAGAATTTTTGGAGTTACAGAAGTATTCGAAACCTCCAGATTGCTACAGACAGTTCTGTTTTTGACAGATTCTGTTTTTCGCGTGTTGTTTGCTTATTTTGATGAATCTATGGCTAGTATTGGGGGGTATGAACCATAGAGAAGTTGGAATACAGTAGGTTTAACACCAATATAAATAAATAATGAGTTCATTACAATACCTTAAAGTGGTGATTTGTTTTCTTATACTAACAGGGCTCATGATTTTCTGATGAGTTTTGTGTTGTGAAGTTTTCAAGTTTTTGGGTAAAGATTTGATGGATTTTGGAACAAGGAGTGGCAAGAGCCTAAGCTTGGGGATGCCCAAGGCACCCCAAGGTAAAATTCAAGGACAACCAAAAGCCTAAGCTTGGGGATGCCCCGGAAGGCATCCCCTCTTTCGTCTTCATCTATCATTAACTTTACTTGACGCTATATTTTTATTCACCACATGATATGTGTTTTGCTTGGAGCATCTTGTATGATTTGAGTCTTTGATTTTTAGTTTACCACAATCATCCTTGCTGTACACACCATTTGGGAGAGACACACATGAATCGGAATTTATTAGAATACTCTATGTGCTTTACTTATATCTTTTGAGCTAGATAATTTTGCTCTAGTGCTTCACTTATATCTTTTTAGAGCACGATGGTGGTTTTATTTTATAGAAATTATTGATCTCTCATGCTTCACTTATATTACTTTGAGAGTATTTTAGAACAGCATGGTAATTTGCTTTGGTTATGAAATTAGTCCTAATATGATAGACATCCAAGATGGTTATAATAAAAACTTTCATATAGAGTGCATTGAACACTATGAGAAGTTTGATACTTGATGATTGTTTTGAGATATGAAGATGGTGATATTAGAGTCATGCTAGTTGAGTATTTGTAAATTTGAGAAATACTTGTGTTCAGGTTTGCAAGTCCCGTAGCATACACATATGGTAACCATTGTGTAACAAATTTGAAGCATGAGGTGTTTCTTTGATTGCCCTCCTTATGAGTGGCGGTTGGGCACGAGCGATGGTCTTTTCCTACCAATCTACCCCCTAGGAGTATGCGTGTAGTGCTTGGTTTTTGATGACTTGTAGATTTTTGCAATAAGTATGTGAGTTCTTTATGACTAATGTTGAGTCCATGGATAATACACACTCTCATCCTTCCATCATTGCTAGCCTCTTAGGTAACGTGCATTGCCCTTTCTCACCTCGAGAGTTGGTGCAAACTTCGCCGGTGCATCCAAACCCCGTGATATGATACGCTCTATCACACATAAGCCTCCTTATATCTTCCTCAAAACAGCCACCATACCTACCTATTATAGCATTTCCATAGCCATTCTGAGATATATTGCCATGCAACTTTCCACCGTTCCGTTTATTATGACACGCTTCATCATTATCATATCGCCTTGCATGATCATGTAGTTGACATCGTATTTGTGGCAAAGCCACCGCTCATAATTTATATATATATATATATATATATATATATATATGTCACTCTTGAATCATTGCACATCCTGGTACACTGCCAGAGGCATTCATATAGAGTCATATTTTGTTCTAGTATCGAGTTGTAAATTTTGAATTGTAAATAAATAGAAGTGTGATGATCATCATTATTAGAGCATTGTCCCATGCGAGGAAAAAAAGAGATAAAGGCCAAATAAAAAAAGAGAAGGCCCAAAAAATGAGAGAAAAAGATAGAAGGGGCAATGTTACTATCCTTTTTCCACACTTGTGCTTCAAAGTAGCACCATGATCTTCATGATAGAGAGTCTCTTATTTTGTCACTTTCTTATACTAGTGGGAATTTTCATTATAGAACTTGGCTTGTATATTCCAACAATGGGCTTCCTCAAAATGCCCTAGGTCTTCGTGAGCAAGCAAGTTGGATGCACACCCACTTAGTTTCTTTTGTTGAGTTTTCATACATTTATAGCTCTAGTGCATCCGTTGCATGGCAATCCCTACTCCTCGCATTGACATCAATTGATGGGAATATCCATAGCCCGATGATTAGCTGCATCGATGTGAGACCTTCTCCTTTTTTGTCTTCTCCACACAACCTCCATCATCATATTCTATTCCACCTATAGTGCTATGTCCATGGCCCGTGCTCATGTATTGCGTGAAAGTTGAAAAAGTTTGAGAATACTAAAGTATGAAACAATTGCTTGGCTTGTCATCGGGGTTGTGCATGATGGGAGCATTTTGTGTGACGAAAATGAAGCATGGCCAAACTATATGATTTTGTAGGGATGAGCTTTCTTTGGCTATGTTATTTTGAGAAGACATAATTGCTTGGTTAGTATGCTTGAAGTATTATTATTTTTTTGTCAATATTAAACTTTTGTCTTGAATCTTTCAGATCTGAATATTCATGCCACAATAAAGAAAATTACATTGAAAATTATGTTAGGAAGCATTCCACATCAAAAATTCTATTTTTATCATTTACCTACTCGAGGACGAGCAGGAATTAAGCTTGGGGATGCTGATACGTCTCCAACATATCTATAATTTTTTACTGTTCCATGCTATTATATTATCTGTTTTGGATGTTTAATGGGCTTTAATATGCACTTTTATATTATTTTGGGACTAACCTATTAACCGGAGGCCCAGTGTCGGTTTCTGTTTTTTTTTGCCAATTTCAGTGTTTGGCAGAAAAGGAATATCAAATGGAATCCAGACAGAACGAAACCTTTGCAAGGATCTTTCTTGGAACAAACATCATCCAGGATACTTGGAGTGGAAGTCAGAGATGCAACGAGGCGGCCACGAGGTAGGAGGGCGCGCCCAGGGGGTAGGCGCGCCCCCACCCTCGTGGGCCCCTCGTAGCACCACCGACGTACTTCTTTCGCCTATATATACTCTTATACCCTAAAAACATCCAGGGATCCACAAAACCACTTTTCCACCACCGCAACCTTCTGTGCCCATGAGATCCCATCTGGGGACCTTTTCCGGCTATCTGTCGGAGGGGGAATCGATCATGGAGGGCTTCTACATCAACACCATAGCCTCTCTGATGATGCGTGCATAGTTTACCACAGACCTTCGGGTCCATAGTTATTAGCTAGATGGCTTCTTCTCTCTCTTTGGTTCTTGATACAAAGTTCTCCTTGTTATTCTTGGAGATCTATTCGATGTAATATTCTTTTGCGGTGTGTTTGCCAAGATCCAATGAATTGTGGGTTTATGATCAAGTTTATCTATGAACAATATTTGGTTATTCTCTGAATTCTTATATGCATGATTTGATATCTTTGCAAGTCTCTTTGAATTATCGGTTTAGTTTGGCCTACTAGATTGATCTTTCTTGCAATGGGAGAAGTGGTTAGCTTTGGGTTCAATCTTGCGGTGTCCTTTCCCAGTGATAGTAGGGGCAGCAAGTCACATATTGTATTGTTGCCATCGAGGATAAAAAGATGGGGTTTATATCATATTGCTTGAGTTTATCCCTCTACATCATGTCATCTTGCCTAAAGCATTACTCTGTTCTTATTAACTTAATACTCTAGATGCATGCTGGATAGCGGTCGATGTGTGGAGTAATAGTAGTAGATGCAGAATCGTTTTGGTCTACTTAACACGGACGTGATGCCTATGTTCATGATCATGCCTAGATATTCTCATAACTATGCACTTTTCTATCAATTGCTCGGCAGTAATTTGTTCACCCACCACTAGGGAAAAGCCTAGCAGTAGCGCGCGTTTTGGGTGTATCAGTAGCGTGGGTGCCTGCGCTACTAATACGGCGCCACAGCTAACTTGTAGCTGTAGCGCGTGTATAACCCTCGCTACTGCTACTTCTGATAGTAGTAGCGTGGTTGATGCCCGCGCTACTACTACTTAGTTGCAGCGCGGGTCAAGGCCCCGTGCTACTACTAACTAATTGGGAATTAAAAAAATTCCATCGATGGTTGCTGCTACCGGTCTTCATCATCCTCTCCAACCATGGCTGCTGCTTGTCCTGGAGGGGATGAAATCTTCCTTCGTGATGGTGGCTCCCTACCCAACTCGTTCCCACACCTCTCATCTCCTGCTGCTACAAAAGAAGAGAAAATTATTTGAATGAGGAAGAGAGAGATAGAGAGGAGTAGGAGGAGGAACTCACTGGTGGCCGCTGAAGTTGGAGCCAATGCTCGAAACCTATATGAAGCTGCTCATGCTCGTCCTGCTACTTCCGCTACCGCTCCTCCTCCTTGTCGTCCTCCCCCGCATCAGAATCTGCAGGGCCCGTCAAACACGCAAGCCAGTCAGCGACCCCGGGGCCGAAACAGAGGATGCGATGTGCGCATCGCATGGTGGGAGATGAGTCGGCGGCGCGCGGCGCTGGAAGCAGAGCTCTCACCGCTATCGTCCTTGGCCAGCTCCGCGGAACCCCCGTTGCCGTCCCTCTGGATGCCGCCGCCGCCCTCCGTGTCGGAACCGGCGGCCCCGACAGGGAGAGGAGGTCACCAAATTTGGGGAAGGTGCCGAGGTGTGAGATCAGCAGCGGCGGTGGGTGAGGATGGGAATCATGGTTGGGAGGAGAAGGGGGTGGGAGAGAGGGGGAGAGTGAGGGAGAGAGGGGGAGAGTGAGGGAGAGAGGAGTGATTCGGCCGAGGATATGGGGACTTCACCTACCTCGTACTTAGCAGTAGCGGGGGGTATAAAACCGCACTACTACTATCAACTTAGTAGTAGCGCGGGTTTATACCACTCGCTACTACTATGGCATGTCCCGGGGGAACGGTAGAGACCGCTTAGTAGTAGCGAGGGTTAAAAACCCGCGCTACTACTATCAACTTAGTAGTAGCGAGGTGTAAAAACACGCGCTACTAGTAAGTAGCAGTGGCGAGGGATATAAACCCTCGCTACGATTAAGCGTCTGCCCATAAGCTTTTCCCTAGTAGTGACCCACCGTAATACATGCTATCATGAGAGAAGCCACTAGTGAAACCTATGGCCCCCGGGTCTATTTTATATCATATAAGTTTCTGATCTACAATTCTAGTTTACTATTTATTTTATTTTGTAATCTTTATTTTTCAATATATACAACAAAAACACCAAAAATATTTATCTTATTATCATTATCAGATCTCACTTTTGCAAGTGCCCGTGAAGGGATTGACAACCCCTTTTATCGCGTTGGTTGCAAGGTTCTTGATTGTTTGTGCAGGTACTAGGTGACTTGCATGTTATCTCCTACTAGATTGATACCTTGGTGCTAAAAAACTGAGGGAAATACTTACGCTACTTTGATGCATCACCCTTTCCTCTTCAAGGTAAAACCAACGCATGCTCAAGAGGTAGCATTGTGCATTACCGGGAGGGCCCAGAGATACCTCTCCGATACACGGAGTGAAAAATCCTAATCTCGATCTATGCCAACTAAACAAACACCATCGGAGACACCTGTAGAGCATCTTTATAATCACCCAGTTACGTTGTGACGTTCGATAGCACACAAGGTGTTCCTCCGGTATTCGGGAGTTGCATAATCTCATAGTCATAGGAACATGTATAAGTCATGAAGAAAGCAATAGCAATAAACTAAACGATCATAGTGCTAAGCTAACGGATGGGTCTAGTCCATCACATCATTCTCTAATGATGTGATCCCATTCATCAAATGACAACACATGTCCATGGCTAGGAAACTTAACCATCTTTGATTAACAAGCTAGTCAAGTAGAGGCATACTAGGGACACTCTGTTTGTCTATGTATTTTCACACATGTACTTAGTTTCCGGTTAATACAATTCTAGCATGAATAATAAACATTTATCATGATATAAGGAAATATAAATAACAACTTTATTATTGCCTTCAGGGCATATTTCCTTCAGTTTTGTAGCTAGGTTTAGATTCACATTCAGAGTCATCTTCACTATATGTTTGAAAGTAAGCATCGCGTGAGTTTACCTTGGCACCACGTGCCATGAAGCAGTAGGTAGGAGCAGAGTCATCCTCATCATCAACATCAGCATTGGCGATGATGTCATTGTCTTCAGTGTTGAAGATGGACTTGGCGACATAGGCTGAAGCTAGATCCAGGCTCGCCACGCCTGAATCTGACTCCTCCTCTGACTCCACCTCCGCCTCCTCAAAAGAAGACCCCTCCTCTGGATCCATCTCCTTGCCAACAAACGCACGAGCCTTGCTTGATGAGCTCTTCTTGTATGATGAAGGCTTTGATGAAGACTTTGAGGATTTTTTCTTCTTCTTGTCATCAGAATCATATTATTTGCTCTTCTTCTTCTTCTTCTTCTTCTTCTTCTTCTTCTTCTTCTTCTTCTTCTTCTTCTTCTTCTTCTTCTTCTTCTTCTTCTTCTTCTTCTTCTTCTTCTTCTTCTTCTTCTTCTTCTTCTTCTTCTTCTTCTTCTTCTTCTTCTTCTTCTTCTTCTTGTTCTTCTTGGTCTCATTGTCCCATTGAGGACACTCAGATATGTAGTGACCATGTTTCTTGCATTTGTACCATGTTCTCTTCTTGTAGTCACGAGAAGAAGCTTCATCATTTCTTGAGCTGGATCTTGAAGACTTTCTGAAATCTTTCTTCTTGGAGAACTTCTGGAACTTCTTCATGAGCATAGCTAGCTCCCTCCCAATGTATTCAGGATCCCCAAAACTGCAGTCAAATTCTTCTTCAAATGAGGACACAACCTTTGCCTTCAAAGCTCGGGTTCGGCCATAGTTGGGGACATAGATATCTCTCTTCTCGGATAACTGAAACTCATGTGTGTTGAGCCTCTCAAGCATGTCAGACGGATCGAGAGTCTTGAAGTCAGGACATTCTTGAATCAACAAGGCCAAAGTGTTGAATGAGCTGTCTAGTGATCTCAGGAGCTTCTTGACGATTTCGTGCTTGGTGATCTCAGTGGCGCCAAGTGCTCGAAGCTCATTTGTGATATCAGTGAGGCGATCGAATGTGATCTGGACATTCTCATTGTTGTTTCTTTTGAAGCGGTTGAAGAGGTTGTGAAGAACATCAATCCTTGAATCTCTCTGAGTTGAGACACCAGCTCGTTGACCTTGGAAGGCCAGTCCAAGACTAGCTTTGCAGTTTCCAGTGCACTCACACAGCCGTACTGTCCTTTGGTCAGATGACCACAGATGATGTTCTTGGCAGTCGAATCCAGTTGAATGAACCTCTTGACATCAGCAGTGGTGACACCTTCACCAACATTGGGAACGCCATTCTTGACGACATACCAGAGGTCGACGTCAAAGGCTTCGAGATGCATGCACATCTTGTTCTTCCAGTAGGGGTAATCAGTGCCAACGAAGACAGGGCACGCAGTGGAGACCTTGATTATCCCTGCAGTCGACATAGCTAAAACTCCAGGTGGTTAAACCAAATCACATAGAACAAGGGAGCACCTTGCTCTGATACCAATTGAAAGTGCTAGTTATCGACTAGAGGGAGGGGGGTGAATAGGTGATTTTTATGCAAGTATTCAAACCACGAGGTCTTTGAAGACAAACAATAGAAATGAAACTATTGATATGCAGCGAAAGGTAGACTACACTATACAAGCCATAGTCAAGTATGCAGTGAAGTGAAAGCACGAAGACTATCAACAGCTAGGTAGTATGGATCAGGATGGAGGATAGTATGAAACCAAACAGTAAATAATCTTCACTCAGTGAAGTCAATTAGATCATACAAGCAAGAAATGACTTCACGAAGACAAACTGTAAAGTAAAGGGAAGTGAAGGATAGAACCAGTTGCTTGGTGAAGACAACGATTTGGTAGATCAGTTCCAGTTGCTATGAAAATTGTACGTCTGGTTAGGGAGGCTGAGATTTAACTTAGAAGACCGCGTCTTCACCTTATTCCCCTTGAGCTAAGGACACCAAGTCCTTGCCCAATCACTCTGGTAAGTCTTCAAGGTAGACTTCCAAACCTTCACAGACTTCGTTCACCGGTGATCCACAATGACTCTTGGATCCTCAGAACGCAACGCCTAACCGGCTGGAGGATTCACAGTCCTCAAGTGTAACAAGTCTTCAGGTCACGCAGACAGAAAGACTTCAGTGATGACTAACACTCTTTGGCTCTGGGTGTTTAGGGCTTTGTCCTCGCAAGGATCTCTCTCTCTATCCCAAATGCTTCGGAGGTGGGTTACTCTCAACCGACAAAAGCCGTGCACTAACTCTGAGCAGCCACCAATTTATGGTATAGGGGGTGGGCTATTTATAGCCAGGAGGCAACCCGACTTGATTTGTCCGAAGTGACCCTGGGTCACTAAGGAACTGACACGTGCCCAACAGTCGGATTTCAAACACATGCAGCAGCTTGACTTGGGCTACAAGTAAAGCCGACTCATCCAACTCTGGATAAGATTTGCTCTCATTGTCTTCGCTCGAAGACATAGGATTTTGTTGAGCATCACTTCTGTCACTCTGACTTTGTTCACTTGGACCCCACTTAACATTATGGTGGTTCCAATGACTCAACAAAGAAGAAAAGGAAACTACAAAACAGCTATGTCTTCGCACTCCATAGTCTTCATATGAATGTCTTCACATGTCATAATCTTAATCGTGAAAGTCTTCATGAACCACCATTGTCTTCACACATTTTTAGGGGTCATCTCTAGTAGGTAAATCGAATCAATATGGGACTACTACCTGTGTTATCCTACAATTCTCACAAACACATTAGTCCCTCAACCAAGTTTGTCATCAATACTCCATAACCAACTAGAGGTGGCACTACATGCACTTATAAAAAGGTAAAGTAGTTGTTGTCTTGAGAGGCTATGAACCTCAACATTCAAATGTGCTTCTTGAAATGCGCCTTCTCACGATCAATCTTCACCCATCAGCCACGCTGAGCTTGGCCATGCGCTTCTTGAAATGCGCCTTCTCATGATCAATCTTGGTCTTGAGCTCGACTCTTTTCTGAGCCAAGGCCAATTCATTGGCAATGGCTCCATGGAATGTGACTTTGATGTCCACGGGCAGCTGAAGGTCATGAATACTGATGCTCTGGTCGTCAAACCATTCATCGATGAAGTTTTTAAAGATATCAACATCAAAGAAGGCAGATCATTAAAGATCTCCGCCTCTTGCTTGCTCTTGATCAACATTTCTAGAGCTTCATCACCAAAGATCTTCATCGCTGGACAGATCAATGGTGTCTTCCTCGTTGCGCAGAATGGCAGCAGGAGTCAAGTCATTCCCAGAAACTTTCTTGGGCTTCTTGGTCTTCTTGGTCCTCTTGGACACGTGAGACAGGTATTCACACTGCACACTGGGTTCAGGAGGTGCAGTGGCCAATGGCTTCATAGTTGAAGCAGTTGGTGCAGCAGAGGGCTTTGAAGCCTTTGGTTTCCTCTTTTGCTTTGGTGGTGCTGGCACTTCTTTAGAGTCAGCGTCATCAGCAGATTGATCCATGATGGCCCTCTAAGCAGCAATGTGGGAGAGGAGCCCATCGAAGGTTGTGAAGGGGCCGATGACATTGGGACTTGCGTCATGTGTGCCATTCGGCCTTGGAGCAGACGGACCAGGGTTGAAGTTAAGTCCGAGTTCCTTCCTGTTCTTCGTAGCTGACTCCTTGGCAAAATGATAGTTGCACTTGAAGAAATTCTCGTCACGACACCATACCAAAGATGATGGGTCGGCTTTTTCAGGTTGCGGTCCTCTGACCATGCAAGGATAGAAACCTTGAGCAATAGCTTCCGGCTTCGACTTTGGCTGCAAATTCCTGTACAGAATATCGCCTCACGGGTGCTTGATGGCATTCTTCTCTGCGTATTCCGCAGTGACGAAGTTGTACTTGAACCACTGTTCTGCCCAATATCTTCTGATCCATTAGATCCGGGTCTTGCGCTGGTTGTAGTTCTCCTCAGGATCTGTCTTGTATAGTTCATACAGATCTAGAGGTAGATCTAGAGCTGTATTGCCACGGTGCTGCCTGCCACCTTTCCTGGTCGACTTCTCAGTGGCCATGATATTCAAGCAGATAGGCTTCAGAACTCTGAAAGGCTTCTGTCTACTGGTTAGACAAGAACTGGCTTCGGGAGAGTGAATATGATGTTGCAAGAACTCTGCAAATGAATGCAAACTATGAGAACCTAGGGATTCTCCCACGGACATGTACCTGTGACAACATTAGAGATGCGAGGGAAGGGAAGAGGTCATCTGCATCCTTAGAAGATTTTGAAGATAAATCAGTTTGAAGGCATTGACCTCATAGTGCGAAGACATTCACTTATTTGAAGAGAGTTGGTTCCAGATTTGTACGAATCCATGAATAGGTACAAGTGAGGAATCTAACTAGTTATGAAGCATAAGTGAATACCTTTGGAATGATATGAGATGCAGAAAGGGACAAATCCCCGCAGCTAGGATTTTACAACCTCCCAACCCCGAGGATGTTCTTCCTCGGACAGCCCTTCGGGAGGTTCTCAGACAAAACCTCGATGTGTTCCTTGAACTAAGATTGAAACTACGACTTCTCAACCAGGTTGCACACATCCGGTGTCAACTATTCAACAGGGCTTTGTCATCCAGGACTAGGTCCTACCGAAGACTAGACAACGTTCCGACACTACAAAACTATTTTGTAGAGTGAGAGAAATAAAGCCAGATCATTGCATGGCTTGTGTTAAGAGAAACTTGGATGAAATTAAGAGCCCTCTCCACCTTTATTTATAAGGTAAGCAAGGGGTAGAGGCTTGGTGGAAAATACCAAAAAGCCCTCAGATATTTTCCCACTATTCATGAGATATTTTCCTTTATTAGTGTTTCCACCATTCATCCCACTATTCACCAGATATTTTCCCCTAATAGTGTTGCCACTATTCATCCTGTTGTTCACGAGATCTTTTCATGAAATATTTTTCCCTTACCATTTTATCCAAAAAAATCTCGAAGGTCCAGAATATTTCCAGCACCCCCTAAACTAATTTTGGAGCCGTTCCAAAACATTTCTGGTAGGATTATTTTTTTCTCTCCAAAACATTTCTGATTACTCCGAAACATTTCATGCTTTCTCTTTGAAACTTTTTCGTTTTTTCCGAAGCTTTGACTTTCTCTTTGACTCCCTGTATAGTAATCAACAGATAGATGAACCTTAAGTGAGTGACCCTGTAGGTTCGGTGAAATATATTTATGACCGAAACTCTTTCCAATCAATGATCAATAACAGAACCATGGACATCCATTTTGATCACTATACCCACACGAATAAATATTCAAATGAACTTGTGGTTATTGAATGTTTTTCCTATTGCTTCGTGATATGTTATAAAAACCTGCGGTGAGATTTAGTGGCATCCCCATGAATCAACAACTTGTTCATTGTGCCAATTTTCATGTTAGCAGTTTTGTTCTCTTTTCTCGTTCCTGTGTTCCGGCATCGCTGTGATCAAATCACAATATGTCTGGTCAGATGATGATGGATACCGTAACACCGAGAGGATCCATCGAATAAAACAACTAGCATCAACTACAACGAGTAATCAACAGTACTAGCAACCCACAGGTACCAATCTGAGGTTTTGAGACAAAGATCGGATACAAGAGATGAACTAGGGTTTGAGAGGAGATGGTGCTTGAGGGAGTCCTGGGTTAGGGGGTGTCCGAATAGCCGGACTATACCTTCGGCCGGACTCCTGGACTATGAAGATACAAGATTGAAGACTTTGTTCCGTTTCCGGAAGGGTCTTTCCTTGGCGTGGAAGGCAAGCTTGGCGATACAGATATGTAGATCTCCTACCATTGTAACCGACTCTGTGTAACCCTAGCCCTCTCCGATGTCTATATAAACCGGAGGGTTTTAGTCCATAGGAACAACAATCATACCATAGGCTAGCTTCTAGGGTTTAGCCTCCTTGATCTCGTGGTAGATCTACTCTTGTAATACCCATATCATCAATATCAATCAAGCAGGACGTAGGGTTTTACCTCCATCAAGAGGGCCCGAACCTGGGTAAAAATATCGTGTCCCTCGTCTCCTATTACCATCCGCCTAGACGCACAGTTCGGGACCCCCTACCTGAGATCCGCCGGTTTTGAGACTGACATTGGTGCTTTCATTGTGAGTTCCTCTGTGCCGTCGCCATCAGGAAGGATGCCTCATCCCGCCTTTAAAGAAGGCACCGTTGCTAAGGGAGCTTTGGCTGTCGGCCAAACTCTCAGGCTAGGTGGTTTCCTTATGACCGCCCGTTCGGCTGCTGCGCCGACGATGACCTCTCGGGTCATTGAAAGCAATCTTCACGCCAGCTCGGAATTCGCCGAGCAACTAGATCCAATGGAGCTCTCTTCCCTAAATGAGCTCTTGGATCGCTTCGCCGCCCTGGGAGTCGCTATGGATTACGACCAGATTGGGCCTAAACCCGATCTGAGAGAGATTAACTCTCCCCAGGTCACCCATCACGTTGCCGTGGTAGAAGGACAGTGCAGCGACCCTTCATCTATCTTAAGGACTAGTTATGTCCGGATTCCCGATCCCTCCAAGCCGGATACCCGCGGAGGGGAGGACATCACTCAAGACCTAAACTTAAAGTCAGGCGACAGGCTAGATTCATTGGACAACATCCAAGAATCCAAACTTCCGAGTTCAGAAACTCCTTGGCCCCTGGGTCTCAGATTGGGTGAGGTTTCGGATTTGATTCCACCCACCCACCCGTACATAAGCGATCTATCCCAAATTAGGCAAGAGCCCAAAGAAACAGTACATCATTACTGGGCCAGATTCCTCCTGGTTAGGAACAGGATAAAGGACTGCCGCGAGGAAGACGCAATTTCATTCTTCTGCAATAATTGCATGGACAAGGGAATCCTCAACGCCATAAGTCGCTGTGATATTACATGCTTCGCTGACTTGGCGTCCATAGTACGAAAGTACTGTGCGATGGAAAGCGCCTGGAAAACCGAAATAAAATTTTGGGACAATCCGGCCCTGAA
This sequence comes from Triticum aestivum, assembly GCF_018294505.1. Taxonomy (NCBI): domain Eukaryota; kingdom Viridiplantae; phylum Streptophyta; class Magnoliopsida; order Poales; family Poaceae; genus Triticum; species Triticum aestivum. Next base: position 303,029,532 of record NC_057806.1, on the reverse strand, counting down.
TACAAACCCAGTCCGAAATAAAAGGGTGCACCATCGCCAGACACCCGGGTTCAATACCAAAAAGAAAAAGCCCTCTAAGGGCACAGAACTGTACTGGAAGGATGGCTTAATGGACCCTGTAAAATTCAAAGTGCAGAGGGCGCCACACCAACTCACAGCCTTAGAGCACGTTGGATACTCCGGCAGGTGGCAAAAATTGGCGAAGATCTTCTAATTCCAGAAGCCACAGAAAGCCACTCCAGAGACACCAGTACGGTATTAACAGTCTTCGAGACTTTCGCATCAAATAATATGCGAAAAAGAACACTCCGCAGCCTTGCCGAAGTCTACCAAGTAGCAACAATAAACCCATGGAGTGACACAGCTATTACTTTTAATGCCAGTGATGAACCTAAATTCCGAACAACCCGAGCACCAGCCGCATTGGTCTTCAGTCCAATAGTGGATTGAACCTCATTTATGAGGAAACCCTTCACAAAATGGAAATAGACTGGAACCGCATTGAGCGAAGCAGCACAACCTTTAGAGGAATAATCCCCAGTTGGGAAGCGCGTTGTACAGGAAAAATTACACTGGATGTGGTGTTCGGCACGCCGGATAATTACAGGTCCGAAGAGGTCACGTTCCAAGTGGCCCCGTTCAGTAGCGGATATCACGCTCTGCTAGGGCGGGAAGCGTTTACAATCTTCCAAGCAATACCCCTTTACGGGTACATGAAGCTCAAGATGCTCGGGCCTAATGGAATCATCACTCTCGCTAGTGATCCGGACATAGCACTCCGCACCGAAAACAAGACACCCGCACTGGCCCTCGAGGCGCTATCCGAAGCCCTAGCGGCTGAGGAACTGACTGCGCTGCACTCCACGGTGAATACGGATGATGTGATACTCGACAAAAGATCCAAGTCCACCTCCTTTAAACCGGCGGACGAAATAGTCAAATTCCAGGTCCATCCAACGGACCCCAATAAAACAGCTTCCATCGGGGCACAGTTAAACCCTGATGTAGACGCCGCACTGCGAGAGTTCCTATGAGAGAACTGGGACATTTTCGCCTGGCACCCTTCAGACATGCCAGGAATCCCACGCAGCCTGGCCGAACACAGCTTAAATATCCTAAAAGGATTCAAGCCAGTCAAACAGGCTCTTCGGCGTTTTTCTAAACCTAAGAGACAGGCCATGGGAGAGAAACTAGCCAAGCTATTGGAGGCCGGATTCATCAAAGATATAAAACACCCGGACTGGCTAGCAAACATGGTGATGGTACCAAAGAAGGACAAATCCTGGCGCCTGTGCGTTGATTTTAAAGACCTTAACAAGGCTTGCCCAAAGGATCCCTTCCCTCTCCCCCGCATCGATCAAATTATCGACGCTACCGCAGGACACGATTCGTTGTGTTTCCTCGATGCATACTCTGGCTACCATCAAATAAAGATGGCAGAGTCAGACCAAGCCGCAACGGCATTCATCACACCATACGGCCCATTCTGCTTCAACACAATGCCCTTCGGGCTCAAAAACGCCGGCGCAACATATCAGCACATGATTCAGACATGTTTGGCAAACCAGATCGGCAAAACAGTGGAGGCATACGTAGATGATGTGGTCGTTAAAACAAGACATGTCGAATCTCTAGTAGACGACTTGAGGCTAACATTCGATAACCTCCGAACATACGACATCAAGCTCAACCCGGAAATATGCGTTTTCGGTGTTCCAGCCGGAAAGCTCTTGGGCTTCATTGTATCCGGTAGAGGAACTAAAGCAAATCCAGCCAAGATCCGAGCTCTATCACAATTGGATATCCCGAAGGACCTCAAACAAATACAAAAATTAACCGGATGCGTGGCGGCTCTAAGCCGCTTTATCTCCCGCTTGGGAGAAAAGGCCCTACCCCTTTACCGCCTCCTTCGGTGCACCGACCACTTCGAGTGGATGGATGCAGCCACGGCCGGACTCGACGAAATAAAAGCCATCTTGGCAACAAACCCAGTCCTGGCCGTGCCAAACATTGGCGAACCAATGCTATTATACATTGCAGCAACCCATCAGGTCGTAAGCGCAGTGCTCGTCATCGAATGAGAAACTAACGGACACAAATTCCCCCTTCAAAAGCCGGTCTACTATGTGTCCACTGTCCTTACTCCGTGCAAGTCACGGTACCCGCATTATCAAAAGATTGCGTACGCGGTATTTATGGCATCCCAGAAGCTGCGACACTACTTTCAAGAGTGTTCAATAACAGTAGCCTCGGAAGTGCCACTTAACGATATTATAAACAACCGCGATGCAACGGGCCGGATTGCAAAATGGGCCATTGAGCTCCTCCCGTTCGACATAACTTACAAGCCACGGCGAGCTATCAGGTTGCAAGTTTTGGCCGACTTCGTCACAGAATGGACGGAGGCCGAACTCCCTAAAGAGTACGGCACATATTCAAATTGGGTCATGCACTTCGACGGCTCCAAAATGTTGGCCGGTCTAGGGGCTGGCGTCATTTTGACGTCCCCCACAGGAGACACAGTTCAATACGTACTCCAGATAATGTACACAGACTCCAACAATGCAGCCGAATATGAGGCCCTTTTACATGGTCTCCGGATGGCAGTATCCATGGGCATTCAACACCTAGAGGTGCGCGGGGACTCGAACCTCGCAATATCCCAAATAAATGGAGACTTTGATGCCAAGGATCAAAAAATGGCAGCTTATCGCAACGCCGTCCTAAAAATGTCAGCTCGGTTCGAAGGGCTCGAATTTCACCTTATAGCCCGGGAAAATAATCAGGCGGCAGATGTCCTGGCACGCATTGGCGCAAAACGCGATGTAGTCCCCCCCAACATCTTCTTGGAAAGGCTGTTCAAGCCATCCATAGTATGGGAAGGGAACCCGGCAATAACAGCCCGGAGCCAACCGCACTGCCCGACACCGAACACTCTGATATAATTGGAGGCTCTGCCAATGAAATAACACCTTCAGCCCACGTAATAATGGCCGTCATTGCCCCGTGGACAGAACCATTCCTCGCCTACCTCACTAGGCAGGAACTCCCCGAGGACCAAAATGAGGCGCGCTGCATAGTGCAGCGATCTAAAGCCTATAAAGTCCATGAGGGAGAGCTTTATAAGAAAAGCACTACCGGAGTCCTTCAGAGGTGCATCTCCGAAGAGGAAGGGCGAACCTCCTGGTTGAAATTCATGCCGGACTCGGCGGTCATCACGCTGCAGCTCGGTCCCTTGTAAGCAAGGCCTTCCGTACAGGCTTTTATTGGCCGACGGCCTAGGAAGACGCCCAGGACTTAGTCCAACGATGCGTCGGTTGCCGGCTTTTTGCAAACCAAAGCCATATGCCACCCATCGCCCTCCAAACTATCCCCATCACTTGGCCCTTCGTGGTCTAGGGGCTTGACATGGTTGGACCGCTTAAAGGCGGAACCCACAAGAAAAAATACTTACTGGTCATGGTGGATAAGTTCACCAAATGGATAGAAGCCAAGCCTGTTAAGACGGCCGAATCCGGACCGGTGATAGACTTTATATCCGGGGTTGTACACCATTACGGTGTCCCCCATAGCATCATCACTGATAATGGCATGAACTTTATGGTCGACGAGGTAAAACTCTGGTGCAAAAACATGGGCATCAAGCTCGATTATGCTTCTGTCTATCACCCACAAACTAACGGCTAGGTCGAACGTGCAAATGGTCTTATCATGAGCGGCATCAAACCCAGATTAGCGCGGTCCCTTAAGGAATCTAATACGCACTGGGTAGAGGAGCTCGAATCCCTACTCTGGGGGCTGCGGACCATGCCGAATCGCACCACCGGATACACACCATTCTTCATGGTGTACGGCGCAGAGGCAGTTTTGCCCTGTGACATAATTCATGACTCACCTCGAGTGCACATGTATGAAGAAAGAGAAGCCGAGCTCGATCGGCAGGACAATTTGGATGCCTTGGTGGAAGAGCGTGACGTGGAAAAAGCCCGTTCCGCATTCTATCAACAGCAGGCTCAAAGATACCAAAGCAGAGAAGTACGGGCCAAAAATTACAACATTAGCGAATTAGTTCTACGCCTGCCGGACAAGAAAAAGGACAAACTCAAGCCCAAGTGGGAAGGTCCCTTCATAATTGACCAAGTCTTGACTGGTGGAGCATACCGCCTGCGAGATGCATCGGATAACCGACTCGAGCCGAACCCATGGAACGCAGCCCGTCTCCGAAGATTCTATGCCTAGCGCCGGACTCTGTGTTCGTCTCCTTCCTCTGTCCATTTTTATATACTTTCTGTCTTACATTTCTCTCCTTCTCCTCCCTCTCTCTCTCTTATAGCCTTTAAAGGCTCATAAAGTGACGTGCTATCCGTGCTCACTAAACCTGGGGGCTTCTTTAAACAGAAGCTTATTTATACGTGCTTCATGCCCAACACATGTGTCACACTTCCGCATGTACCTTTTATTCACCATTATATGCATCCATATGACTTAAGTTTTGGCCAAGCTGGGTTGCCTGGCTCCTGTGCTTACCCCTACATTCCCGATTGTTCGGCTAGGTGGTAAAGGGAGCACCTCTGCGATTGTTACTGCCAGGTCAGCCGGATGTGTACCTCAGACTGAAGCCGAAAGCTAGCGTTCTTAAGGGAATATTCGGTCGGTGAACTAAAGATGATCTTTTTTTCACTTATTTATCTATACGCCCCCAGATGTTTTTCCTGCGTCTCTTTTCGCAGAATGGACATGCACTTTAGGGCATGCCTCCCAGGGAAAGGAACCCCTAACGGAACTATTCTCCCTGGAAGATGTTTCTTACTAACCATGTAATATAACATAACTAGTTGGGCACTTGTCTGTTCAAGCACTAATGACCCCTACGCCTGGTCTCCATGCATACCCCGGTTCTTATATAACCGCGAGGGTATTCGGACACACTCCGGACCGTCAGGTCCCGAGGTTGAAGCGAAAAGGTCGGCCATGACAAACGATCTACAATCCGGCTAGAAGGCATCACACATGTCAATTAAAATTACATAGTCAATCTCACTGATTGTATTCCTCTTCAATACCATCTAACAGGCTATCTAGCTTACAGTCCTATTGGGAATACTTTGCGGCCAATTCTACTTGGCCGTATACTAAGCTCACAGGGATCTCCTTCCCATCGGGCCCCACGGGTCCGACCTCGGCCATGCAGTTTGGGTCAGCCTTCGTGTACCGCGTCTTCACCATGGCCCAGGCCTCCCTGGCGCCTTGACGGCAGGCCGACATCTTCCACAATCGGAAGCGCCACCGCTCTCCCTTCAGCTTCTCTACAAGCTCTCCAAGGCCTTCGGGCATGGAGACGGATGGCCACAAGGCTGGGCGACGCCTTGCATCACCTGCCGAACTCGCTCGTGCAGTTGTGAGAGCTCGGGAAGAAGGTCACCCGTAGAACCGGGCATTTCCTCTCCAGGACGACCTATTAGCATACCTACAGACATTACTCTGTTAGTCGACATCCTCGCCGAACTCTTTTTTTCAAAGTTTGTTTAAGCACTTACTAAATATGCCGCGTCGAAGCCGCTGATTCTCCTTAACGGAGTCCAACAGCTGGGCACGAACATCCTTCAGTTCAACACCCAGCTTGGTGTTGGCATCTTGGAGATCGTTCTTCTCCTGCCTCACCTTTGTCAGCACACTCTCACCAGCCTTCAGCTGACGTAGGAGTTGTTGCTTTTCCGGATTTAATCCGGCGCCATCTGCAATTTCATTTGTCAGATTTGCGCCCACGCCGCACTTCACAAAATACTTATCTTTCGAAGCATATATTACCAGAGGGGGTCTCCGTGGGCTCCCTTACCGCGACTAGTGCGGCCTCAAGTTGGGCTTTGCACTCTTCCAGCTCCTGGGACAGTAGGGTATTCTTTTCTGTAAGAACCTGCATAACAAATGATCCTTAAATCAGTTATTCTAACTATTTCAAGTCTTGGGGGCTACTGGTATATATATAATTACCAAAATTTTCTTACCCGTATGTCTTTTACATATTGCTCCATGGCTCTGGCTAGACCATTTTGAGCGGCACGGAGGTACGCATCTCCAGAATTGAAGGCATTCAATGCCTCTTGGGAGAAACAAGCGTCGCGAAGAACTGTCCGGCGACGCCTGTGGTTCATGGCACTCTCCACCTCAGAATTGGTGGCAGACAGCCTGTCCGCATCCTCTGTCGGAGGAGCGTCCGGTGCGCGCCTTGTGCTCGCCTCCGCTTCCGGACCAGGCTTTGGAGCCTGGCTGGTGGAGGCGCGATTGGCAACCTCTCCGGATATAGTCCGGCGAGGCCTCTTCATCCTGAAGAGAGCACAAGCGTTAATATGCCTTGAAGGAATAACACTTGGGAATAAGATGGCGCACTATACCTTTGCATCGGCGTCTCAATCCGGACCACACTTCTTTTCAGCCCGCGGGGCCTTGCCGCCCCTCGTTGGCTAGTCGCCGCAGACTCGGCCTCCCGTGCAAAACACGGTTGTCACACGGCAATCGAAAACATGCGAGGATAGATCCCTTTTCAAAGTGCTGGGACTTCGGTCTCAGTTACCTGTGAGGCTGGGAGTAGCCCGGGGTAATCGGCCGTAATGGCCACCAAGGCGTTATCCTTGCTCAATTGATGAAACACCCCATCAATCAGCTCCACAGATAAGTCCGGATCCTCTTGAGAGGCCGGGTCGATGGACCGTCCCAGATCCTCGGGTTGTGGAGGAGGGCTGTTTATTTCTTTAACAGCCTGGCACAGTTCCTGTGTTGAAGTCGTTAGACCGAATATTTAACGATGGGAATATAAAACGGATGGGCAAGTAAAAGTGTCCACTTACCCAACTTGGGGGATTGTACATAGAAAATCCACCCTGTGGGTTGACGCAGAGAAATTCCTCCTCTTCTCCCTTGTATAAAGCGGACAAGATCTTTATTAGAGCGGGAGCCGAATCCAGCCCCTTACGGCCGTGGCGGGTGGCGTCATCCTTCCCGTTGAAGTCCCACATGGGGTGGCCTCTATACTGAAGCGGCTGCACGCCTTGCATGATGCATGCGGCCATGACCCCGATCATGGTCAGTCCGGAATGAGCTAAGAATCTTATCCGGCCCATCAGGTAAAGAACGTCCTTGTCACTTTCCCCCCTAAGGGCTCCATGGACGCCAGCTTAGGCGCTTCTTTAGGGGAGCACTGTTGAACTCAAGGATGCAGATCCGGACACGATCCGGCAGCGGGACATCCTCTATATAAAACCATTCCGAAGGCCAGTCCTCGGACGCCTTCTTTGGGGTTCCGGATAGATATCCGGTCCCGGCGATGCGCCACACTTCGGCTCTGCCCACTTGATATATTGACCCCTTCTGAGAAAAGGGACAAGGCAGAATAGCCTTTTCCACAGCGCGAAATGAGCCTCGCAGCCCAAAAACAGCTCACAAAGGGCTACGAAGCCCGCAATATGCAATATGGAGGCAGGCGTGAGGTTGTGCAGCTGGAGGCCATAGAACTCCAGGAGCCCCCGGAGAAACGGATGAATTGGAAATCCGAGCCCTCTTATTAAGTAAGCGACAAGGCATACCCGCCGGCTCGAACCGGGACCATATAGGCCGGGGGAGAAATCCCTTGGTCTGGAGCGTCACTAGCTCGCTGTGCGGGATGGAGCATCTCTCCCAATCTCCAGGCTGAGGGCTAGAAGGGCGAGAGGAGGAGCTGCGGCGGCCGGCCATGATAGAATGGACCTCTGTCGGATACACTCTGATGAATACTCACGGAGGGGAGAAGGTGTGGTTTGGATCTAAATCCTCGTCCCCTTAAATAGGCAGCTCATTCACGCGGCTAGGGGTGTAAATGTAAAAATACCCTGACTTTTCGTATTCGTTTGACATGTGGAAGACGGCCATTATTGGGTGTAGAAGCCAAGGAGCACTACATTTACAAGAAACCAGACATTATTCAACAGGTACACGGAATTTGGAGGCGAACCCGCCTTGCAATGCCAAAGACAATCTGCGCGCCGGACTCGTCGTCATTGAAGCCTGGTTCGGGGGCTACTGAGGGAGTCCTGGGTTAGGGGGTGTCCGAATAGCCGGACTATACCTTTGGCTGGACTCCTGGACTATGAAGATAAAAGATTGAAGACTTCGTCCCGTGTCCGGAAGGGACTTTCCTTGGCGTGGAAGGCAAGCTTGGCGATACGGATATGTAGATCTCCTACCATTGTAACCGACTCTGTGTAACCCTAGCTCTCTCCGATGTCTATTTAAACCGGAGGGTTTTAGTCCGTAGGAACAACAACCATAACATAGGCTAGCTTCTAGGGTTTAGCCTCCTTGATCTCGTGGTAGATCTACTCTTGTAATACCCATATCATCAATATCAATCAAGCAGGACGTAGGGTTTTACCTCCATCAAGAGGGCCTGAACCTGGGTAAAAACATTGTGTCCCTCGTCTCCTGTTACCATCCGCCTAGACCCCACAGTTCGGGACCCCCTACCCGAGATCCGCCGGTTTTGACACTGACAGTGCTGGTGAAGGTGTTGATGGAGATTGACCCCCTCTCAATGAGAGGATAGTTGGTGATGACGATGGCTTCAATTTCCCCCTCCCGGAGGGAAGTTTCCCCAGCAAAACAGCTCCGCCGGAGCCCTAGATTGGTTCTGCCCAAGTTCCACCTCGAGACGGTGGTGCTTCGCCCCGAAAGCTTCCTTCTGATTTTTTTCCAGGCCAAAACACACCATAGAGCTGAAGATGGGAATCGACAGCCTGCCAGGTGGCTGTAACATCCCATATTTTCAATTTGGAATGTTATACAATAGAGCATCATTGCATAGCATATTTTATTGCATTTTGGTTGATCCTAGAAATTTCACGCAACTCAAGGTGTCAGCGTTCTGGGAAGGGGGTCCCCAGACTTGCCTACCTGCCGCCTGTGGCGTGGCTCAAAAGGGGGCCCAGCGCGGCCCATCTTCATCAACACAGACCCAAGACCTCGCGAGGGGCCAAGCCTCGCGGGGCGGACGACACGGAGCTTCCTCAGGCACGGCCTCATCAGGCTGGCTCGCAAGGAGGCGGAGAGATCAAGGCAGGGTACCTCACGAGGTGCCCGTGACGCAAGCCATGATGACCAAAGGCGCCAGGCGGGCGCCAGCCGCGCAGTGTCCTCCTTTCCTCTTTGGTGCAAAGGGAGCAAGCGCAGGCGAGAGCATTAAGCAAAGGCACCCGTTTCGGTGCAACAAGACCAAGACCAGTCCAACTACAGGGAGGAAGTCATTGTGGAGCCCAAGCCAGCGTCACCACCAGAGCCTTTGGCAGGCGAGGACCAACTTTAGTCAGGATAAGTGTACCAGATGTTCCCCTTCAAAATGGCCAATTGTTGGCGCCCTTCCCGCTCAATATTTGGGAAGAGGCCCAGGGCCTTTACCTATAAATAGGACTAGCCACTCCCAGGGTAGAGGGGCAATGAAGAAGGGAGAATCTAGAAGCCAAGAGAGAAACTAGCTAGGATCGGATCGAGTAGCATCACACAGAGAGAGTGAGAGAAGGGCGACTGAACTCCTCCTAGCAGTTCATCCCCCCAGCCAAGAACAGACCCTCGCGAGGCTGTTCTTCCTTGTATTGCTCATCATCATCAGGCCAAGAGGCAATCCACCACACCACACACTGGAGTAGGGTATTACACCACAACGGTGGCCCAAACTAGTATAAACCCTGTGTCTCTTGTGCTGTTCTTTCCATAGCTTAGATCTTAGCGAGGCGGAGGGGTGCAGGTAGGTAGAAGGTGAAATCTCCACGTGCACCCCAGTGTTCGAACCTCAAGGGTCTGCCAGAACCCGAAATCCGACATTTGGCGCGCCAGGTAGGGGTGCGCCGGAATTCGTCTTCCACCACCCCGTTCTCCTCCGACCATCGCGTCCATGTCTGACGCTCGTCGGGACCGCGCCGATCGCCGGGCCGCTCTCGCTTCCCACGTCGCCCAGACGGCTCCTGTCGGCGGGCGTCCTCGCCGTTCCCCGTCACTTGCCGTCAACGCCGCCACCGGCCCGGCGGGGAACGAGCAGCAAGCATCGTCTCAGCATCCGTCCGTGCGGCAAGACGGGCGCACCGCTACTCCCTCGCTCACCCCAGCTGGTTCTTCATCCCGCGCACTCCGCGCACCCATGGAGGCTCAAGCTGCGCTCATCGCGGTAAACGAGCTCCTGCGCTACTGTCCCGTCAACAACGTCTATGAAGAATGGCTCGACCGCGTCGCCGAGCTCGTCCGCGCCGCAGGGGGCTCTCCTGCGCCGTCCGTTCCGCTGCACCGCACCCCGCCCCGCGCGGGCGACGAAGCTCCGGGGGCGCCCCAACCACCTCCTCCTCAAGAAGGCGCCATGGCTCCAAGGCGCGTGGCCCTGGGCGGAACCCGCTCCGTCAGGTGCCAGCGCGGTAAGATCAGAGCTGCCAAGAAGTCCCTCGCCCGCAAGAAGCTGCCCGGGCACTCCCTGCTCCAGCACGTTGCGACCATGCTCCTGCTCCCGCACGTCAAGACCCCGCACTGCTCCTAGCTGCAACGCGTGGGGACATGCAAGACCAAGCTCTCCGTCACCCAAGGCCTCCCGTGGCCACAGCAGGCTGCGTGCCTTCACCACCGAGCTACATAGCGTCGCGTGGCCCGGCAAGTTCAACCCAGAGCTGCCTCCTCGTTACGACGGCACAGCCGACCCTACGGAGTTCCTCCAGCTCTATGAGCTGGGCATCGAAGCTGCCAACAGAGACGAGAAGGTCATGGCGAACTGGTTTCCCATGGCGCTCAAGGACGGGGCCCGCACCTGGCTCCTGAACCTGGCTCCAGGCACGATCTCCTCCTGGGACAATATGTGCACCCGCTTCATCACCAACTTCCAAGGTACTCGCGACCGGCCACCCGCCGTGAGCGACATGCGCCGCATCAAGCAACAACCCGGAGAGACCCTGCAGAAGTACATCCAGCGCTTCAACAACACACGCCTCAAGATTCCCAAGGTGACCGAGGAGGCCATCATCCCAGCCTTCTCCGACGGCGTGCGCGATGTTAAGATGAAGGAGGAGCTGGCGATGCATGAAGACCTGTGCACTTCCTTGGAGTTGTTCAACTTGGCAACCAAGTGCTCCAGGGCTGAGGAAGGGCGTCTCTCCCTCCTCGAGCTGCCTGCCGCGGATCCAGAAGAGAAGAAGTCCAAGGCCAAGGATGTGAAGCGCAAGGGGGCTGCCGTGCTCGCGGCAGAACCAGACACCAAGCGGGGCAGAGATCAGCCCGAATCTTCCAAGGGCAGTCGGTACTGTGTGTACCACGACCTCCACACCCACAACACCAACGAATGTCAAGAGCTCCGAGCCGTGCGAGAAGGAAGGATCGGCCGTCGCCTCGACCATGGTGACCGGGGCTACGGTCGAGGAGGAGGAAGGAATGCAGGACACTGGGAAGACCGTTGCCCGCGCCAAGGGTGGCGCGATCGACCTCGCGAGGATCGCTGGCAAGACCCGCCTCACGAGGGAGACTGGAGGGATCAGCCTCGCGAGGATCGCTCGCAAGGCAACGCAGGCCTCCCTCCGCTGTCGCTGCAGCCAAGGAGAAACGAGGACCGCCATCACGACGAGGGGGCTGGGGGCTTCCAGGAGCCGCGCGCAATCGCCTGCATCCAGGTCGGGGCTCAAGCCCAGCCTCTCAACGCATCTTCAAGCAGTTCGCCTGCGAAGTGAATGCAGTCCTCCCCAAGCTCGAAGCCACGCGCCCTTTCAGGTGGTCGGCGTGCGCCATCACATTCAGCTCAGCAGCTCAGCTCAAGTGTGCGGCCACAGCCGGAGTCATCCCGATGCTTTGTGCCCCAATCATCAGCAACGTGGTGGTCACCAGGACCCTCATCGATGGAGGGGCAGGGCTCAACGTCCTGTCCGTGGAAACATTCAACAATCTCCAAGTGCCCTACAACCAGCTTCAGCCAACCAAGCCTTTCTCCGGAGTCACCGACGGTTCCACAGTCCCAATTGGGCAGGTCCGCCTCCCTGTCACCTTCGGGGCACGCGACAACTACCGCACCGAGCTCATCGACTTCGAGGTCGCTCACATTTGCCTGCCGTACAACGCCATCCTTGGGTACCCAGCGCTGGCCAAGTTCATGGCCGTAACTCACCACGGCTACAACGTCCTCAAGATGCCAGGAAGTGGCGGAGTCATCACGGTGCCCTGTGAAGAGAAGGACGCGGTGTGTTCCCTGGAACGAGCCTTTCAGGCCGCATCACTGGAAGACCCAGATCGCGGAAGCAGGAGGCTTCCCGAGACCGCCCCCAAGAAGAAGAAGACATCGTCCGGCCCAGCCCCTCAGAAGGCAGGCCCCTCAGGGCCCGTGCCTGCCCAGGGGGAACCTCCTTCCATCGCATAGGAAAGCGCGCCCGGCGCCCTCCTCAGGCAGGGCTCGGGGGCTCTCCCCTGGAGGGCCACCGACCTGGCTAAGGTCACAAGGGAGGCGCTTGGGCACCACATGGAGGCGTGTTTCGAAGCACGTTTCCCTCAAGAAGGAGTAAGGCAAGGAGGGCCAGACCCTCAGGAGTTCGTCAGCAAGGCCATTCAGGAGCTATAGGAGTCAAGAGTCATGAAAGGCGGCCGCCGCCTACCAGCTGTGGCTCCCCATCCAGGCGAGGATGGTGGGTTGTGCGTCTGCATCGACATACCAGGGCTCAATCGAGTCGCCTCTCTGGAGCGCCTCTGGCCCTCGCGAGTGGGGCACTGCGAAGGTCCACCCCACAGCTATGTTCGCATGCCTTACGGCTTGCCGAACGCGGCTGCCACGTACCAGCGCCTCATGAGGGGCATCATGGAGGCTCAAGAGGCCAGGCGTTCCGCAGCCCCGGCGGAGATGGAGATGGTCCGCGAGGAGCCACCAGCGCCTCCGGAGCCTCCCGAAGCCCCTGGGCCTGGGGGCTCGTGAGGATCGGCTTCCGCAGCCCACCGAGTCTGCTACACCAACACTCCTTTGTCCTCAACATCATCAGGTGACATATTTCAAGTTTCATTTCCAGCTGGGAGCGCCCCCAAGGGCTGCATTATTCCCAGGCCGCGTGGGTCCGTCCCTGCGACATGTATCCCTTTTATTTCATGTTGTTAGCTTACTTTGTTGGGGGCGCCCTACGGGCTGCATCATCCCCAAGTCGCTCGGGCCTGACCCAGTGACGTCCACCTTCCCAGCATCTATTTGAATGATTCCACTCCTTCGCGGCTAATGTGTTTGACCTAGTTGCCCGCTGAACTGACACCAACTGACGGAGCTGCTCCCAAACGGCACGACGCTTGCGCATGGGTCCGTCCCTGCAACGCCGACAAACCTGAATGGCTGAGCTCTGGCCGCGGCAGCCCCACATGGCGCCACCTCGTCAACCAACGGCTGACTGTCAATTGTCATGGCAACCCCTCGTTCTTTCTATGATGGGTCTACAGGATCTCCTAAAGGAGCTGCGTCAAGCGAGGCCCTTGCGGTGTCTCCTTCACTCTCATCCGCGCAAACCGCTTGCACGTTAAAGGGGGGGTGCCTGAGCATCGCGACTCAGGGCTCCTACTGGCTCTCCAGCCCTCACCCTCTGGCCTTGTCCACGGCATCGTGACCTGGCATACCAGCGACGGCTGAGACTCGCTCGAGGACCGGGACCCGAGGACGTAGAGCAGAAAGGGGAGCAAAGGCAAGAGGGGAGGGACACACGAGGACCTCGCCGAGCAACCTCACGCCTGCCGATGCACGGACCCAGCGACACACCAGAGAGCGGTCTGTGATTCTCGAGATAAGTCACCACCTGGAAGCACCAGCTACCGTGGCACCATCCCCGCACCTAATGCAATCCCGTGTTAGCGACGCCGCTCTCCTTTCTCACCGAACGACGGCTGCTTGAGCGCCAAAGGGGACCTCCTGAGTATCGCGACTCAGGGGCTCTTACCGGACCCCGGGTCGCTCACCTCCTGGCCTTGACCACGGCATCGCGACCTGGCATACCAGCGACGGCTGAAGCCGCCTTGGGACTGGGACCTGTCGGTGCAGAGCACCAAGCCCTCGTGAGGTTCGAAAGGGAGAACTAAGCTAAGACGGAATGAGCAACTTGCACAATTCTACGACAAGGGTTATATTAACAAACAGGATCACAGGCCCCTTACAAGCCCCCACGGGACGCGTCTTTGATTCCTTGCAGGGAACAGATCCTAAAAGGACGCTAACTACACGCGCCCCTGCAAAAGATGCCATCATCAACAGCGGGCCGTCAAGCACCGGCACCAACCCCATCCAAATCAGAGTCGGTGACAGCCTGACGAGCCCGCCCTGCTCTAGGAGCGGCGCCAGCTCGGGGGCTCGTAGCTGTCATCGCTCGTCTCCGGAGTCGCGAAGAGCTCGCCGGAGTCGCTGGACCCTCCAACGCCTCCGCCGCCTGAGCAGCCACCAAGGGAGCGGTCGGCGGGCCCAGTCCTCGCTGTAGCAGGGTCCCGACCACCTCTCCCGGGGCAGCACTCCAGCCGGCGCCCGTTCGCATCGAAGACCTTGAAGAACATCACCGAAGCACCGTTGTACTCCAAGTGGATCGCGAAGGCGCCTCTTGTCCTGCAAACCCGGGCGATTTCGCCCCAGCCTCGAGTCAAGAAGACCTCGCCCGGGGCAATGACCGCGACCTCTGCCTCGGTCGCGAGGGCGCTGCAGCCGACGTGCTGCAGCCAAAGCTCCAGGAGTTCTCCCTGCGGGATGATGGAGGCGAAGAAGGGAGGAAGGCGAATCCAAGACTGAGGAGGCATGGCGGCATGGAGCACGAACTCTCAGGAGGAGCCCTCGGTGTGGACCCCAGGGGGGACGACCCACACCTTCGTGACCCGTCGGCGCCGACGGCGGCGCCGCCCGTGGCGATCGGCATCGACCCCTTCAGAGCCCTCGATGTGGGCGTACAAGGGAAGCGGGAACCCCGACGGTGGCCGCTCGCACCAGGGCCTCGACACCACCTGATGGGCCCCCTCGTCCCGGCCGCGGAGGGTGAGCCGTTTCTTCGGCGGGAGCGGGTCTGGTTCCTCTCGGGGAGCCTTTCCCTTCTCTGCCGCCGAGAACCGGCGGAACGGAGCCATCGCAGCAAGACGGAGCAAGGACCGGGAAGAAGGAGAAGCAAGAAGGGATGGACTGGAAGAGCGCGTGCCGTTCCGTACTTATGGCCGGCGAAGGCCAACCGCCGACCTCCACGATCGCAGGTAATCATGACCCGCTTTGCATGCAGGGACTTGTCCAATCCGTGCAGTTGCCGAGGCGCGGTGGGGAAGTGGAGACGCCCACGTCCAATCAACCGCCACAGGGCGCCCAAGGCCGCAGGCTGTTAGGGCCCGCGGCGCTTCGCTCTTGCCCTTTCGCCTCCCTGCACGGCCAAGTCCGGGCACGCCTTGGGCCCGGGGGCTACTGTCGGCGTTCTGGGAACGGGGGTCCCTAGATTTGCCTGCCTGCAGCCTGCGGCGTGGCTCAAAAGGGGGCCCAGCGCGGCCCATCTTCATCAACACAGACCCAAGACCCTCGCGAGGGGCCAAGCCTCGCGGGGCGGACGACACGAAGCTTCCTCAGGCACGGCCTCATCAGGCTGGCTCGCGAGGAGGCGGAGAGATCACGGCGGGGTACCTCACGAGGTGCCCGTGACGCAAGCCATGACGACCAAAGGCGCCAGGCGGGCGCCAGGCGCCCAGTGTCCTCCTTTCCTCTTTGGTGCAAAGGGAGCAAGCGCAGGAGAGACCATCAAGCAAAGGCACCCGTTTCGGTGCAACGAGGCCAAGACCAGTCCAACGGCAGGGAGGATGTCATTGTGGAGCCCAAGCCAGCGTCACCACCAGAGCCTTTGGCAGGCGAGGACCAACTTTAGTCAGGATAAGTGTACCAGATGTTCCCCTTCAAAATGGCCAATTGTTGGCGCCCTTCCCGCTCAATATTTGGGAAGAGGCCCAGGGCCTTTGCCTATAAATAGGACTAGCCACTCCCAGGGTAGAGGGGCAATGAAGAAGGGAGAATCTAGAAGCCAAGAGAGAAACTAGCTAGGATCGGATCGAGTAGCATCACACAGAGAGAGTGAGAGAAGGGTGACTGAACTCCTCCTAGCAGTTCATCCCCCCAGCCAAGAACAGACCCTCGCGAGGCTGTTCTTCCTTGTATTGCTCATCATCATCAGGCCAAGAGGCAATCCACCACACCACACACTGGAGTAGGGTATTACACCACAACGGTGGCCCAAACTAGTATAAACCCTGTGTCTCTTGTGCTGTTCTTTCCATAGCTTAGATCTTAGCGAGGCGGAGGGGTGCAGGTAGGTAGAAGGCGAAATCTCCGCGCGCACCCCAGTGTTTGAACCTCAAGGGTCTGCCGGAACCCGAAATCCGACACAAGGACCCTCGGAGAGAGTTGGGGATTTCGTTATTTTCATATTTGAGTTTTCTCAAACTTTGAAAATAGGATCATTTGATTTTATTTATTTTATCTTCAAATATTTCTATTATCAAAATATGAGAGAGGAAATAAAATGACTTTCCCAAAAATAAAGAAATATTTAGGATTTAATAAAAAATCAAATAAGATTTTATTTGGATTTATTTGCTATTTTATTTGAGTTTAGGAAAAATGCGCGTTTTTCAAAATTGTATTTAGGCCCAAATTAAATGTTCATCCTTTGCGGCTTGATTTTAGAAGCCGGGGAAAATTTATTTCAGAATTTTTGGAGTCCGTTGAGTATTCCTTTTATTTTTTTTCTGAGCGTAATTATTTAAAGAAAAGTCCGAACCGACCTACGGGCCGTATCCGGCCAGGACTCCCTGGCCAAGGCCTTTAACTAGCGCCGCCCCGAGGCCCGAACAGCCCAACCGTGCCCCGCCCCAAACCCTAACCCTAGCCGCGGCGCACCGCCGCCGCCGCGCCGCGCCACCCGCCGTCGCCGCCCCGCACCCGCCGCCGCCGCCGTCGTTCGCCGGAGTCGCACTGCCCCGCCGTCATTCGCCGGAGCCACCGAGGTAGCCGCCGTTGCCTCGGTTTTCATGAAGAAAACCGATCGGTTTTTAAAAAAAAACTTAGATCTGTTTTATTTTCGTTAGATTGGTTTTTTTGGTTTAGTTAATTAGCGAGCGTTCGCTCGTTCATTCGTTTTAACGAATGTGTTCATCGTTTAGATCCAAATAACGAACGTTTGTTCGTTAATCTATTCATCATTTTTCTTTTTCTCGGATTAAATCCGCGATTTTCCCGATCGCGATTCTTGATCCGATTTTCGTTCTAGTATAACTTTTCGCATATTTATCGGAATCAGGCGATTGAAGCGCCTGGAGTTTCATCTCGAAACCCTCTTTCCGTTTAACCAACTCAAACAAGTTTTTGCCTCTGTAAAATTTGATCTAGATCCAGAACAGTAATCGAAGCCTGTTTCTTTTGTCGTTTGTCTTTCGTTGCTTCGTTCGATTTGGTTCTTTTTGCCAACCGGAGTTCTTAAGTTGAACTTTCTGGTTAGATCTCTTATTTGAGTTTTACCTGTGCATTAGTTGAGTACTTATTGTATGCTTGTTTGTTTGCGATAGAGTACCCGGAGTGCGCCGCTTGCTACTTCGAATCGCTAGGTTTTGCGGATCATCAGCAAGGCAAGTAACACTTTGATCATACTTCCTACTACCCAGTTTTTATTGCATTAGATCAACCCTCACACATTGCATGATTAGGATCTAATTAAATTGTGGGTTTGGGAAGTAGATGAGATAGTACCCATTACCTGATATTATCAAACCTTTGGGAGTTACTTCTACGTTTGCTTACTATGCCATGCTATGCTAGTAGACGTGGATTGGGTGAGTGAAATCCATGAAAGATGTGAGTTTGTTAAATTAATGGTTTATCTAAGGTGGCAACTTAAATACACATCTGGGTGGATTGAGGCACCTGGGTATTCCAGCGATTGCCTGTTTTTCTTTTGGACCGCCACCCAGGCTCAAAGGGATCATGAGATTATTCATGCTAGAAACTTCCGTGTGCAGCCACAAGCTACTATGGGCTCTAGCATAGTTGAGTAAGTCGTGCGAACTCTTACAGTGGTAGACTAGCAGATGTAGGGGAAAGTAGGTGTAACGGTCAACCCGATCGTAAGGTGCTAGCGCTTCTGAAAGACTATGTCTCGGTCATCCGTTTCTCGAACACCATGTAGTGCGAGAATCCCAACGGAGGAGATCGAGTCTTGTGGGGAAAAGTGTGCAAACCTCTGCAGAGTGTATAAACTAATCATGGTTAGCCGTGTCCCCGGTTATGGACATCTTGAGTATCTAGTACTTGGATTATCATGTGAATCTCATAATGTTACTCTAATCAATTTTGTTGGGTTTTATGATGATGTTTAGTTGGGATTGAGAGCGTGTCTACACTCTCAATGTTTAACAACCACCATGATAGTTAAATAAAATTATTTCCTTTGTAGTAGGGAAAAATTGGCTTTATGCAAAACTGTAACCATAGAGCTTTCCACCAGCCAAATATGCATGTAGTATAGTCTTATTCCTTTCATTGCTCTCTATGTGCTATATTGCCAGCATATTCCATGTGCTGACCCGTTTCGGGCTGCAACGTTCATGTTGCAGACTTTTCAGACGACGAGTAAGGTGCCTTTTAGGTCGTGGTTCTATACTCAGTGATGCCGTTGGAGTTGATGGACTCACTTATCTTCCAAGCCTTCCGCTATTATCGTTATTAGATGGCCTTAAGCCATACTTATTGTAATAAGTTCTCTTTTGAGACACTCGTTGTAATAAGTGTGTGATTGCTACTTTGTTATAAATCCTTCAAGTATTGTGTGATGCCAGCATTACTGATCCAGGGATGACACCTGAGCACAGAGATTGGACCGTTTGAGGTCTGGTCGCTACAAGATGGTATCAGAGCACACGCTGACTGTAGGACATGACCACTAAGCTAAAACCCTAGATCACTACTCACTCTCTTTTCATTCTGACTCCTCATCTTTTCTACTCTTTTAGGATGGTGGATGCAAGGAACAAGTTCATGCAACCAGATGAAGATACACCCTTTGGATGTCACTTGAAGGAAGTCACTAGATATCTGAACATAGGAGTACCAAGCTTCACCGGAACCTACAACGCCACTTTACCTGAAGAGGAGCGCTGGATGATTCAAGCTCAAGTTCCCGGAAGGACATTCATGCCAGTCACTGAGCCCATAGAGTTTTCCTTTGATGCACCAACCTGGAGTCTAGGAAAGAGCATGGCAGCTCACATCGCCATGGGACGCATTGGAGAAGTTTACCGCAATGATCTCAAGGATACTATCTACCAAATTTGTGGGTGCCAAAATGAGCACTGGGAGATGATCAACACCAGGAAGGATAGATCAATTGCAGCTTTTATCTAGGAGTTAAACCAACACATTCGACGTCCGGAGAACCAGATGTGCACCGACATGATAGACCTGAAGAAGGCAAGGACAAGAATCAAGGAACTGGAGGAAGAACTCAAGGCTACACATGAGGATTATGAAGAGGAAATCGAAGTATTAGTGGAGAAGAATGACAATCTAATCAAGAAGATTGGAATATTTATGGGAGGCCCTACGCCAGTAGATGAAGACGAAGAACCCAAGGAGATTCGCCCGGAAGACTACATCATCATCGACGACACCGACTCGGATCCAGATGATAGTGATGATGACTATGTTGATGAAGCTGGAGCAGATATCATGGAGTCTGCAACCAAAGAATATTTCTAGTAGACCACCCCACTAGTAGTAGTAGTCCACCATGTAAATATAGTAGTCCAAGCACTTTTTGCGATAGTTAGCTTGATTGTATGCCCTTTTTTGATTGAATGAAGTGAATTGTTTACTTTTGCCTCATGTGCATATGGGTAGTGTTTTCTCTCTAGACCCCTCTCTATTCTTAAATCTCATCTTTTCTAAAACCTCAGATGCCTCCGAGACGTGACCCCGGATTTACCTTCCCACCGGAGCTCACCCAGTTGATCCAGCAGCAGAACACATTGATGCAGTTGCTAGTCCAGAATCAGAATCAGGGGAACAAAAACAACCCACCACCACCACCACCTGTTGATCACTTAGCCCGTTTTCTTAGGCTAAATCCGCCGGTGTTTTCTAGTAGAACCGAGCCGATAGTAGCAGATGATTGGCTCCGCAAGACAGCAAGGGAGTTGACCACAACATGATGCACAGATGCGGAAAAGGTGAAGTTTGCTGCACATCAGCTTGAAGGACCCACAGCATCATGGTGGGAGAATTTCACAGCCACTTTCCCTATCGATATTGTCACATGGGACCAGTTTCAGCAGGCTTTCCGTACTGCCCATGTTTCAGCAGGAGCTATGGCCATGAAGAAGCGACAGTTTCGCAACTTGCGCCAAGGAGGACGGACGGTTGGCCAGTATGTGGAGGACTTTAGTAAGCTAGCACGTTATGCCCCAGATGACGTTGCTACGGATGCAGCTAAGCAGGAGAAGTTTCTGGAAGGACTGAATGACGAGTTGAGTATGTAGTTGATGGTAGTAACCTTCAACAACTACCAGGAGTTGGTAGATCGTGCTATCATGATTGAAGGGAAGCAGCAGCATATTGAGAATCGCAAGAGGAAGTATGGATAAGGGAAGTACAATTCAGGAGCTCAGAAGAAGCCATGTTTTACCCCTAGACCAGGAGGACATTTTTAGCATACCCATGGAGGAGGTAGCTCGCACAACCACAATGGCACCAAGAATGGTAATGGGAATGGAGGAAGCAACGGCCAGAACCGCACCAACCCATCAACCCCAGCCAAGAGAGACCTGACCCAAGTCACTTGCTTTAAGTGCCAGAAGACCGGACATTATGCCAATGAATGTCCTGAATCACAGAATGGAAATGGCAATGGAAGCTCTGGGAAGAAGTCGAACCCTTTCAATAGGCGACAGGTGAACCACGTTAACATGGAGGAGGTTGAAGAGCAGCCGGATGCAGTAATCGGTAAGTTTTTGGTTAAGTCATTTAGTGCACTCGTTCTTTTCAATACCGGTACATCGCATTCATACATATCAAGGGGATTTGTGGATAAGTATAACCTACCCACTAAAGTTCTTATAACACCTATGTTAGTGAGCTCACCAGGAGCAGAGTATATGGCTAGTAAGGGATGTTTTCAAGTGCCAATGAGTATATGTAGGCATGTGTTTCCCTCGGATTTAATCATTTTGGAATCACAAGGTTTGGATGTAATTCTGGGTATGGATTGGCCGTCGATGTATAGAGGAAACATCGATTGCGCTAGTAAGTTGATTTTTCTTACCACCCCAGAAGGAAGAAGGATCAAGTATGTATCCCGGCATGTGCCAAAAAGGACTCAAGTAAATTGCTTAACAGGAGTTGTGCTGGAGGAAGTACCAGTAGTGAAGGATTTCCCTGATGTATTTCCAGAAGAGTTGCTAGGCATGCCACCGGATAGAGATATTGAGTTCTTGATTGAGCTTTTGCCAGGCACAGGGCCAATATCTAAGAGACCATATAGGATGCCTGCAAAGGATTTGGTGGAGATTAAGAAGCAGATTAAGGAGTTACTGGATAAAGGTTATATTCACCCAAGTTCTTCGCCTTGGGGATCGCCAGTACTTCTAGTGGAGAAGAAGGATGGATTGTTAAGGATGGTTGTTGATTATCGAGGATTGAATGAAGTAACCATCAAGAACAAGAACCCACTACCGATGATCAATGATCTGTTTGATCGATTGCAAGGAGCTAAGGTATTTTCCAAGATGGATCTGTGATCAGGATACCATCAGTTGAAGATTCGAGAACAGGATATACCTAAGACAACTTTTACCACCAGGTATGGGTTGTATGAGTATACGGTCATGTCGTTTGGACTGACTAACGCACCCGCATATTTTATGAACATGATGAACAAAGTGTTTATGGAGTTTTTGGATAAGTTCGTCGTAGTGTTCATTGATGATATCCTAGTTTACTCGAAGAATGAAGAGGAGCATAAGGAGCATTTGCGTTTGGTACTGGGTAAGCTCAAAGAACATCAGTTATATGCCAAGTTTAGCAAATGTGAGTTTTGGTTGAAGGAAGTTGGATTTCTCAGACACGTTATATCTGGAGAAGGTATAGCGGTAGATCCCACCAAGGTTGACACTATGACAAATTGGGAAGCCCCAACCACAGTTAGAGAGATTCGTAGTTTTCTTGGACTTGCGGGATACTACCGGAGATTCATTGAAAATTTCTCGAAGATTGCAAAGCCTATGATGGAGTTGTTGAAGAAGGATACCAAGTTCATATGGACCGAGGAATGTGAGGCTAGTTTCCAGGAGTTGAAGAAACGTTTGGTTACATCACTAGTGTTGATTTTGCCAGATCAGACCAAGGATTATGAGGTGTATTGCAACGCTTCACGTTGAGGACTTGGAGCAGTGCTTATGCAGGAATGAAGAGTTGTTTCATATGCCTCATGATAGCATAAGCCTCATGAGTTGAATTATGCTACGCATGATTTGGAGTTAGCAGCCGTAGTGCATGCATTGAAGACTTGGAGACACTTTCTCATTGGAAATCATTGTGAGGTGTACACGGATCACAAGAGTCTGAAGTATATTTTCACGCAGAAGGAGTTGAATCTCAGGCAAAGGAGATGGTTGGAACTCATCAAGGATTATGACATGAGATTGCATTATCACCCCGGAAAGGCTAACGTAGTAGCAGATGCGCTGAGCCGTAAGAGCCATGTCAACACCCTAATGACAGGAGATTTACCAAAGGAGTTAGCCAAAAATCTTCGTGAGCTATGTTTGGAGATAGTCCTGAGAGGCTATGTAGCAGCATTGGAGATTCAGTCTACTCTGATGGATAAGATCAGAGAAGCTCAAAGGACTGACAAGGAGATTGCTTCTATTAAGGAGAAAATGAGCAAAGGAAAAGCTAAAGGATTTCGTGAGGATGAGCACAATACCTTATGGTTTGAATACCGTATTTATGTGCCTAACGACCCGGAGATCAGGAAGTTGATTCTGCAAGAGGCCCATGATTCACCATATTCGATTCACCCAGGAAATACCAAGATGTATTTGGATTTGAAGGATACATTCTAGTGGACCGGAATGAAGAAGGATATTGCGGAGTATGTAGTAGTTTGTGATGTTTGTCAGAGAATAAAGGCAGATCATCAGAAGCTAGCGGATTGCTACAGCCATTGCCGATACCCGAATGGAAGTGGGATAAGCTAGGCATGGATTTTATCACAGGATTGCCCAGAACACGTCCAGGCTATGACTCGATATGGGTTGTAGTCGATCGTTTGACAAAGGTAGCTCATTTCATCCCAGTGAAGACTACCTATACTAGTGCCAAGTTGGCAAAGATATACATGACCAAGATCGTATGTTTGCATGGAGTTCCAAGGAGCATTGTATCAGATAGAGGAACCCAGTTTACCTCAAAGTTCTGGAATCAGTTGCATGAAACTTTGGGTACCAGGCTAGAGTTCAGTACAGCTTTCCATCCGCAGACAGATGGACAGACCGACAGAGTCAATCAGATTTTGGAGGATATGCTGAGAGCTTGCGTGCTAGATTACGGATCTTGTTGGGACGAGAATTTTCCATATGCAGAGTTCTCTTATAACAACAGTTATCAATCCAGTTTGAAGATGGCCCCTTTCGAAGCCTTGTACGAAAGGAGGTGCAGGACCCCATTGTCGTGGGATGAAGTTGGAGACCACCAGTTGTTTGGACCGGATCTGATTAAGGAGTCTGAACAGAAGGTGAAATTGATTCGCGATAGGCTCAAGGTAGCCCAGTCCAGGCAGAAGAGCTACGCATATTCTAAACGCAAGGAGGCAGTTTACGAAGTCGGAGACCGAGTTTATCTTTGAGTATCTCCACTTCGAGGTGTGAAGCGCTTTGGAGTTAAGGGAAAGTTAGCGCCACGTTTTGTAGGACCATACAAGGTTTTGGAGCGTATGGGAGAAGTAGCCTACAAGCTGGAATTGCCCGAAGGATTGTCAGGAGTTCACAACGTGTTCCACGTTTCCCAGTTAAAGAAGTGCCACGCAGAGATGGCTGATATACCACTGAGAGGCACAGTGCCGCTGGAAGCGATTCAGTTGGACAGTGATTTGACCTATGAGGAGAAACCAGTCAAGATACTTGAGTATGCTAGCCGAGACACCCGCAGCAAGGTTATCAGGTTTTGCAAAATTCAGTGGAGCTACCACACGGAGGATGAAGCCACCTGGGAACGAGAAGAAGATCTGTTGAAGGACTACCCTCACCTATTTTCTAGCCAACCCGAATCTCGAGGGCGAGATTCATCTTAAGGGGGGTAGGTTTGTAACATCCCAAAATTTCAATTTGGAATGTTACACAATAGAGCATCATTGCATATCATATTTTATTGCATTTTGGTTGTTCCTAGAAATTTCACGCAACTCAAGGACCCTCGGAGAGAGTTGGGGATTTCGTTATTTTCATATTTGAGTTTTCTCAAACTTTGAAAATAAGATCATTTGATTTTATTTATTTTATCTTCAAATATTTCTATCATCAAAATATGAGAGAGGGAATAGAATGACTTTCCCAAAAATAAAGAAATATTGCGGATTTAATAAAAAATCAAATAAGATTTTATTTGGATTTATTTGCTATTTCATTTGAGTTTAGGAAAAATACATATTTTCAAAATTGCATTTAGGCCCCAAATAAATGTTCATCCTGTGCAGCTTGATTTTAGAAGCCGGGGAAATTTTATTTCGGGATTTTTGGAGTCCGTTTAGTATTCCTTTTGTTTTTTTTCTGAGCGTAATTATTAAAAAAAAGTCCGAACCGACCGACCTACGGGCCGTATCCGGCCAGGACTCCCTGGCCGAGGCCTTTAACTAGCGCCGCCCCGAGGCCCAAACAGCCCAACCGCGCCCCACCCCAAACCCTAACCCTAGCCGCGCCGCGCCGCCGCCACCCGCCGCCGCCGCCCCACGCCACCACCCGCCGCCGCTGCCGTCGTTCGCCGGAGTCGCGCCGCCCCGCCGTCGTTCGCTGGAGCCGCCGAGGTAGCCGTTGTTGCCTCGGTTTTCACGAAGAAAACCGATCGTTTTTTTTAAACTTTGATCTGTTTTTTTGTTAGATCGGTTTTTTCGTTTAGTTATTTAGCGAGCGTTCGCTCGTTCGTTCGCTTAAACGAACGTGTTCATCGTTTAGATCCAGATAACGAACGTTCATTCGTTAATCTGTTTGTCATTTTTCTTTTTCTCAGATTAAATCCGTGATTTTTCCGATCGCGATACCTGATCCGATTTTCGTTCTAGTATACCTTTTCGCTCGTTTATCGGAATCAGGCGATTCAAGCGCCTGGAGTTTTGTCTCGAAACCCTCTTTCCGTTTAACCAACTCAAACAAGTTTTTGCTTCTGTAAATTTTGACCTAGATCTAGAATAGTAATCGAAGCCTATTTCTTTTGTCGTTTGTGTTTCATTGCTTCGTTCGATTTGGTTCTTTTTGCCAACCGGAGTTCTTAAATTGAACTTTCTGGTTAGATCTCTTATTTGAGTTTTACCTGTGCGTTAGTTGAGTACTTATTGTATGCTTGTTTGTTTGCGATAGAGTTCCCGGAGTGCGCCGCTTGCTACTTCGAATCGCTAGGTTTTGCGAATCATCTAAGGTGGCAACTTAAATACACATCTGGGTGGATTGAGGCACCTGGGTATTCGAGCGATTGCCTGTTTTTCTTTTGGACCGCCACCCAGGCTCAAAGGGATCATGAGATTATTCATGCTAGAAACTTCCGTGTGCAGCCACAAGCTACTATGGGCTCTAGCATAGTTGAGTAAGTCGTGCGAACTCTTACAATGGTAGACTAGGAGATGTAGGGGAAAGTAGGTGTAACGGTCTACCCGATCGTAAGGTGCTAGCGCTTATGAAAGACTATGTCTCGGTCATTCGTTTCTCAAACACCATGTAGTGCGAGAATCCCAACGGAGGAGACCGAGTCTTGTGGGGAAAAGTGCGCGAACCTCTGCAGAGTGTATAAACTAATCATGGTTAGCCGTGTCCCCGGTTATGGACATCTTGAGTATCTAGTACTTGGATTATCATGTGAATCTCATCATGTTACTCTAATCAATTTTGTTGGATTTTTAATGATGATGTTTAATTGGGATTGAGAGCGTGTCTACACTCTCAATGTTTAACAACCACCTGATTCCGATAAACGAGCGAAAAGTTATACTAAAACGAAAATCGGATCAGGAATCGCGATTAGAAAAATCGCGGATTTAATCCGAGAAAAAGAAAAACGACGAACGTTCGCTAGAACGAACGAACGGACGAACGCTCGCTAATTAAATAAATCTGAAAAAGTGATCTATTTAAAAAAAACCAAAACTAAAAAAAACGACAAAACCGCTGGAAAAACCGAACGGTTTTTTGGGGAAAACCGGCGTCTAAAAAAAGTCTACCGACAACTCCGGCGAGAACTCCGGCG